>NC_079224.1:32284008-32338537 GCF_029633865.1 Lampris incognitus
ATGCAGGAAAGCCTGCTCTTTGAAGCTTTTAAAATAGTTTGAAAATAAAATGGGGTTTTACCTTAGGGATTTTTGTATTCCTGGCACAAGCAACTGTGATCCCTTGCATATTGAACAGTGTGATGGACTGACACAACCCCATGATGCCAGTGTGTGCAAGATGCAGCCATCCTCATGCTGCGGTTGGCCTGCTGTCAAACTGACCAAAATGACATTAGCTAGGAATGTTTACAGCAAATATGCGTATGCATGCAAATGCACATACATACACACACACTCCTGCATGCACGCACGCACACACGCACACACACACACACACACACACACACACAACCTAACTGTAATGTTAGATATCTATCTATCTATCTGTCTGTCTGTCTTTTTATTTAGCCATTCATCCATTCCTTCCATTGTATTTTAACTAGAAGTGTGCACTGCTCGGATCAGGTGACAAATCAGCTGAGGTTTTGAATCCTCGATCATACAGTCACAACTGTGCACAAAAATTATTAAGCTGAAAGGCCCAGTAGTATGAGAGATTAGCAGTGGACAGATACACACAAACAGTGTCAGAAAAAACAGTGTTTTTCCTGCCATTATAAGCAGTGGCGACTGGTCATTAGGGGCCTGTTGTTACCAGAAAAAAACTGCAAACAAATTATGTTATTATTCTCAAACTATTACCTGCTATAATGCATTATCTATGAATATAGCATCTTCCTAAATTGCATATTATTTATGTTAGGATTTTAGTTCATGTTTATTGGTCCCTGTCTTGCTGGTTCAGATGGCATTCTCCTGATTTATGGCCGCAGAAAGCTTATGGAGGTGTGAATGTGGGGCTAGGCCATGGCTTGCCCCTCTCTCACAATGCAATGTATATCGTACGTTGGTAAATATAAATACGAATGCTAGGAGTGTTATTGCATTCAATGTAGATCACATGAACTTGAATGCAAGTGGGGTTGCTAGCCCATAGGTACGATGGCTATTTTTTTTTATTATGAAAAAACATATATGACACACAGCTTTCTTTTTTTTTACTATTTGCACAGCTATATACTTAGTCATTAGAACAAGAAGAAAACACAAGATACAAGACATTCAGCTAAAGTTTAAAACTCAGATAGGCAAGACAGAAAAATAGTGAGGCAAACTGTAGGCTTTAGCATGGCTTATAGCCCACAGGCCCCCCACCAAATCAAAGAACTCCAATTCAAAAATCACAGATCGACAAGACAGTGCAATAGTCAGTAACCTACAGGCTTTTGCATGGGTTCCATCCCACAGGCCCCCCACCAAATCAAAGTAATAAAATATTAACACACATACAGACAAGACAGAAAATAGTGAGAGAACCTGTAGGCTATGGCATGGCTTCTAGCCTACAGACCCCCCCCCCCCCACCAAATCAAGGAAATCAAACAAAAAATACACATATACCATCCCCAGTAAATCTTACCCCACACACTACATCATTTAACCAAAATCTAACATCACCCTCCCTTCTTCCCCAATCACAATAAAAGTGTTCCCCTCCACAAACCCCCAATTTAATTTTTTTAATACATTTTGGCTATTATTTTTTATATAAATGATTTAAAAAATGTATATATTATTTATATTTGGCTAATATGCCAAAACAATGACATATTAGCGCCACTGTAAGTATAAGGGGAAAAAATTACAGAGCCCAGGGAGGGGGTAATATTCTGGGGGAAAAAAACTCAAAATTTATGATTAGAATTGTAAATTTATGAGAGAAAAAAATTCCAGATATTCTCTGAGATTAAAGCGGCAAATTTACAAGAAAAAACCTTGAAAAATAGTCAAGGAACCACTTCGTGGTGTGTGTGTGTTTACCAGTATTTCTGTTTCTCATCTTACATTTCACCAATCTTAGTATGTAGCTTAGAACTGGGGAATAAGACAGGGAGTGCCTGCCATGAAAAATATGGATACATATTTAGTCGAGCAGTATTTTCTTTAAAGGCTGATCCTGGGTGCTGACATGTTGAGAATTTAATAGAATAATTTTTTGATGGGCTTCAAACCATTTATTTTTTTCTGATTATTGATGTCACAATCTTACATGACTGCGTGGCTGTAAATGCAAACACTCTTTCTAGATGGTTAAATATGAAGAAATAACGCACCCCTTCATACTGTGTTGCACAAGCAAAAGCACCATTTCGATCATTTGGATTTCTTTCATGTTTCAAGTGCATGCATTATTCACATATCATCATAAACACTCTCCATTATGCTAAGTGTACAGAGCCGACTGTAAATACAAGCACAGCAAACCCTAATGAATTTTGAATGACAGTGGTCTTTTTTCAAGTGGCAGCAATGTTTACTCAAAGTTCATTGTCGATTTTTTCATTACTTATAATTGACTCCACAGCCCTCTCTTGCTCGCTCGCTGTTATTTCCCACTTATGCTCATATTTCAACAGCCAGTTGGAGGTGAAGGCACAGATATTTATTTTTTTCCTCTGATAAGAAATACTTCATGTTTCATCCACTATGTGCTTTTTGTCTCTCACACGGGTAGCCTCCTAATATAATTTCGAAGGGGAAATAACAACAAGTAGCGCACGAGTGATGACACATTAATGCGGTATCTCACCGAAATTATCATGATGAATTGTTATCGTGTGTGAGTTTTCCAGCCTTTGCAAAGAGAGAATTCCTGCGAGCCAATTGTAATTTTTATTTTTTGTTATTTTGTGGTCCTGGTTAAGGTATCACATGAAATGCAACAGTTTTTGTGGAGTTTGGTACTGCAGTAAAAATGGTATTAACACTATACTTTTTCTGAAAAAAAGTGAATATGAGAGCATATTCTCAGTTTGTTTTCAAAGAAAGGTGGCATCGCCTCACCCAAAATCATCTTGACAGAGATATTTACACTTGTTTATAAAAGCACTTTTATCTCTCCGTTCTGGGTACAAACCTGTCATTTCAGTTTAGGTCTCTCTTAGGACACAAAGTCCCTTAGGGGGAGCTTCCCTGACTACATTAACCATAAAAAGAAACCTTAACCCCGAGGTTTGAGCTGCCACTCTCCACCATCTAAATAAGGGGAACAATTCTTATCTTTAACCCTTGTGTCATTCCACAACTTCACCCCACAGCAAAAAAAAAAATTAGGCTGGTGTTGTCACAGCTGGTCATAGAAAAGGATATATATGCTATAACTGGCATGCCTTGCCCACTTTCAATGACAAACATTTAGCAGGGGGTTTTTTTTAGGGGGGGATGTCAACTTGCATATGTGTAAACTTTCATTTCTAAACAAAAAATAAATAAAAACAGGTTTTTCAGATACATTCCACACACATGATAACATCCAAGTCATCATTCATATTAATCATACTATTGTTTTATTTTAGTTTTTTTGTTTGTAGTAGTACAATAGCAGTACATTAACAATAACAGTGGTTTTAGTCTTAGCAGTCTCACTTTATAGTGTGGGTATTTTTTTCGGGCCCTGTGCTTGCTGCAACCAAGTCTCATAGATAAAACATTCATATACAATGTCTTTATGCATGCTCAATAATCCAGGTAAGAAAATCACAGAAAGTTGAATCAGTTCATCTGGACTCAACGTTGATTGAGAGAAACGTTTCATCACTCATCTAAGTGACCTCTTCAGTCTCAACTGACTGCAGGTATCCCCACCCCTTATAAAGTGGCATAACAATCGAAAACGAATGGTTTCATATGCTCATTGCCGTGAGCATTAACTAGAGTTTCAATTGCTGTGTGTACTATTCACAGAGAATTTGGATATGGTTGCAATCACATCATTTTAAAATGGCAATTGAGCTTTTCTTAGCCCCCCCCCCTCAGTTCAGGGATGGTCATTCCCTCTTCACATAGATGGTCTCTTTGACTCCCCATTCAAACCAGTGTTCCTCCCTATCAAGGACGTGCACGTCCTCATCCTTGAAAGAGTGGTGACTGGCCTGTAGATGGATGTAGACTGTGCAGTCCTGGCCTGACGCATTAGCTCATCTGTGTTGTGCCGTCCTCTTTGCCAGAGTCTGTTTGGTTTCCCCAATGTACAATTCAGGGCAGTCCTCCCAGCACTTCGCAGTGTACACTATATTACTGTGTTTGTGCTGGGGGACCCAGCCCTTGGACCAGCTTGTTTTGGGGTTTGAAAGCAATTGAGATGTGATGTTTGGAAAATATGCATCTCAACTGTTCCAACACTCTCGCCACATACGGAATAATCATTGGTTTATGCTTTGGCAGCTTTTGTCTTTCTCCTCTCTTCGATCGGTTAGTGCACTGTTTGGACATCTTCCTGGCTTTGACAAACACCCAATTAGGATAACCACACTTGTCTAAGGGCCTGCTTAATGTGGGGTTTCTCCCCTTCCCCAACTGCTGTTTCGGTTGGAGCGTTGTCTGATCAATGGTGCAGCTTCCTGATTACGCCTAGTTTTCACTTCAGTGGATGATGAGAGTCAAACCTTAAGTGCTAATCAGTATTGGTTTACGGTAAACATCAACAATCAAATGTCCCCCATCATCAATTGCAATTTCTCAGTCTAAGAAGGCTAACCTGTCATTTTTCACATCCTCCCTGGTGAACTTGATGTGGTTGTCCACAGTGTATCGTGGTTGGTGAAATGTGGTACATCCTGAGATTTAATTTTAAACCCAGGTGTCATCCACACATCTGAACCAATAGCTAGGTGGTGTCCCTTGATATGACATCAGCGCTCTCTTTTCCACTTTCTCCATATACAAGTTGGCAACTACAGCTGAAACAGTTTTTGGATTATGTTGCACTGAATGGACTGTGTTGTTAACTGTTTGTTTTGTTGTTTTTTTTTGCTTCTCTGTTTTTGTATGTTTTTGGTGATGTCATTTTTGGGAATTTTTGAATGTGTGTTTTGTGTCACACTGCTGTGGGCTGGGGAAAACAGAATTTTGTTTCTATTGCGTATGCAAGTACATGAAAGAAATTACAATAAATTATTCCTGATTCCTGGTTCCTGAACTGGGAAACCCATTGCACACCTATGTTTCTGCATATGGTACTGCCTCCCTATATATGAAGTATGTGGACTGAAGACATAGTTTCAGGTCAGTGGTCAGTGTTAAGGGTGGTCCTATTGCTAAGGGTGAGGTCATCCTGTAATTTCATATGGACTACCTCCACCACTTCAACAACAGGAATGCACACGAAGAAGGACAGATCATCATAAGAGACGGTTGTTTCATCCACCCCCATAATGATGTCGCTCACCTTATCTACAAATTCATAGTGTTCTGAATGTTGTGTTCATTACTGCTTACCAACGGGTAAATATAGGTGCCAGAAACATCGAGATGTCATAGGTCACTAAGTTAGTCATACTAACAATAAGCCTTAATGGCCCATCCTGTTTATGTATCTTAGGTAAACCATACAGACTAGGTGTTGCTTCCCCTGGGTATAATATATGGTACAGCATTCTGTCAATAACATTGTCCTGTTCTAACAGCTTCAGACAATCTATCCTTTTTTTCTTGTAACCACTGCCTGGATCTCATTTCAGGCGCTCATAAGTATTTATGGCACTAAGTAACATCATAACTTTTTCACGAAAGTCAGTCTGGTTTAATAAAACAGTGCATCTACCTTTGTCCGCTGGAAGGATGATGATGATTTTGTCATACTGAGAGTCGTGAGAGCATTCCTCTCATCTCTGCTGATGTTGGATGGCGGCAGCGTCACATTGTTTAGGCAGTCTGAAACTTTTGTCCACAGTTACGCCACTTCCGTTCTGTGATGTTGTTGTTACAGATCGTTGATTCCGTGGCTGTGATTAGTTCCACTAGTAGGACTTGCATTGGTGTGAAAGCAAAATTCAGCCCTTTAGCAAGGACCTCTTTCTCCATCTGAGCGATTTCTCTATCGGACAGATTCTTCACACGTTTGTCCACATCACTGACGTCTGTCTGGCATTCGTCTCTCTGCCATTTGGAGTACTGTCTATTGTCTGCCAATGTCTCTGGCATGCAGCAAGTAGGTTGAACTTCTTTTGCTGCATGGTTTTCGACTTTCCATGTTCTGCTAAACGAGCCTTTTCAGTGAATTCAATCACATGTTGGAAGGTCTGATCTACACTTGATGTAAGTCTCTGTTGGATCTGCTCCTCTTTGGCTTTCAATGCGTCGATTGTAAGATTAGTTTGTCTTACCCGTTTGTTCAACAGCTGGCTTTGTGCCTTCTGGAGGGTCTTGGTTCCTCAGTGGCCCTCAACAGAAGATTTCCTTTGCAGGCTCCTAGGTGTAATCGCGCTCTGTCTGCACCTGAGGCTGAATTTCAGGTGGTTCCTGTAATCTGCCATTTTACACAAGCATTTTACACAGCGTTCGCTTGTACTCATGGACAAGTTTAAGGCAGTCCTTGCCGAAATGAATCAAAATGTCTTGATGCATGCGCAATTACCCAGGTAAGGAAATCCCAGGTGGGCTAAGAGTACATCTGTCGTCATCTTACAATGCTGTGATTGCAACTATTCTCCAATCCTCTGTGAACAGTACATGTGACCATTTTAAGTCTAATTAATGGTCATGGCAATTTGCATGTGAAACCGGTCGCTGGTTTCGTTTGTGACACAACTGTGTCAGTTTTGGTCGTAATGCAGCTGTGCTGTTTATAAGGTTGGCTGGGGATGCCTGAAGTCAGCAGAGACTGATGAAGTCACTTAGATTAGTGGTGAATGTTACTCCCGCCAAACGTTGTGTCCTGATGAACTGATTCAACTTTCTGGGATTTCCTTACCTGGATTAATGAACATGCAGGTTGACATTCATTTTTAAGTTATTTGTACTTTCCAAAATATATAGATTGCCAGCGCTCTGTCTTATGAATAAGATGCATGTCAGCTAAGTTGCACGGGCCAGACATAACTGCAGCACTTTGTGATAAGAACACATGTACTTATATAAACTTAGCACAAAAAGTAAGGAAATGTGTGTTTGGTAGATTATTTCTTTGTTGTAACAATGCTTCTTGGCAATAAATCTTATGTCAGGCACCTGATTGTCAGCACCTGGGGTACCAGAAGCTCAAAACAAGAGTCAATAGCAACAGCAAAATAAGCTGATTGGCATTGGCAGAGAAGATTTGGCAAATTTTTCATGGTCACAACCCACATACTCAGCTCTGCTGCTCATCCCACAAATGCATGTTCCTTACAAATGTGTCACCATTTAAAGGGAAATAAACAGGCTTTCCAACGGTATAAGATTTATTGCCAAGGAGCATTGTCACAACAAAGAAATAATCAACCAAACACACATTTCCTCACTTTTTGTGCTAAGTATATATCTGGCCTTGCAAGACGACATGTCAACACATCAAATGTTCTATTACATGCATGTGATGCATTTTAACATATCGAAGTTGTTCAGGACATCTTTAATACTATTAGATTAGAGATGGTTTAAATGTCTATCAGGTTGGAGATGGTTATATTTAGGTATTAGATATGGTTAAATTTAGGTATAAGCTAAGAAATATTTATGTTAGTAGAAAGAAAAAGAAAGCCACTTTATTTTGTCATTGTACAGTTGTTCTGTTAGAAGGAAAATGGTTTTCTGCATTTAACCCATCCTATTGTATAGGAGCAGTGGGCAGCTGTGGTGAGGCGCCCGAGGACCAACTCCAGTTCTTTTTCCTATTGCCTTGGTCAGGGGCACAAACAGGAGTATTAACTCTAACATGTATGGTGGCCCAGTGGTTAACACTGTTGCCTCACAGCAAGATGGTCCTGGGTTCGAACCCCTGGCCGTCCCAGTTCCTTTCTGTGTGGAGTTTGCATGTTCTCCCCGTGTCTGCGTGAGTTTCCTCCGGACACTTTGGTTTCCTCCCACCATCAAAAAGACATGCATGTTAGGGTTAATACTCCTGTCTGTGTCCCTGACCAAGGCAATAGGAAAAAGAACTGGAGTTGGTCCCCGGGCGCCTCACCACAGCTGCCCACTGCTCCTATACAATAGGATGGGTTAAATGCAGAAGACAAATTCGTTTTAAGAATACAATTTGTTGTAAGAATACAGTGTCGAATAACGTGGCTTTCATGCATGTCTTTTCGATGGTGGGAGGGAACCAGAGCACCCAGATGAAACCCACGCAGAACATGCAAACTCCACAGAGAAAGGACCTGGGACAGCCTGGGGTTCGAACCCACAACCTTCTTGTTGTTAGGCAACAGTGCTAACCACTGGGCCATAGTGCCCTGCTATTTGTTTAGGTATTATATAAGAGATGGTTAAGTTTAGGTATGGGTTTGCTGTGGTCAATGTCAGGGTAAGGCGTTTGAAGGGTGGTTGTTTACAATCTGCGTTGAGTGTAAATTGGGGTTAGAAATAGATAGTGAATGTCCTCATTCATCAGTACATTGACAGTCACAGTATTTTGGGACCTGCAAAAATTTTGTTTTCAAATATTTTGTCTGAGACTGGGTTCGCCTGAAATGCCAGCAGGTATAGAGAGTAAATAAATTTTATGTTCTTTTACGTTTGTAATTAGATACAAGGCAGCATCATTTCCTTCTTATGATCCCTTCCAGACTTTCTTCCATGCATTAAAATACATATTTAATTTAAACTGAAGATAAATGAGACTATATCAAAAGTAAGGCGGGTTAAGTAAAACACAAAGATATAGAACAAAGAGACATATTGCAGACACAGAGGCTTTCCCTTGGCGTTTGAAGTTGTCAATGCTCAGGGAGAGAAAATGACGGATGCTGCATACTGGGCCTAAATCCTCTCACACTTTATTATTTATTCATCTACACACAGCGGTGTCAAATCTTTAAGCGGGTTTGGAAAAAAACCCTGTTTTGCTGCAACAGCCAAAAAAAAAAAATTCTACATGTATATTTAATAATAGTAATAACAATAATGCATTTTGTTAAGAGATTATATAACATAGGAGGAAGGCCCCGTGATGACCTGGCGGCCTGTCCAGGGTGTCTCCCCGCCTGCCGCCCAATGACTGCTAGGATAGGCTCTAGCATCCCGCGACCCCAATTGGGGTAAGCGACTTGGATAATAGATGGATGGATATAACATAGTAATAGTGGAGTTACAGAGCATAAAATTTTTTTTTTTAAATCACAGAAACAGATATAAAGGAACGGAAATAAGTTGTAAATAAAATAACAAATATTAGTTACATCAATATCATTTCATTGTATATAGTTGAATAAACTTGTAATTTTAAGTCAGTGGATACATTATACCAATATTGGAACAATGACCAGGTACCATAGATACACACACACACACACACACACACACACACACACACACACACACACACACACACACGTATATGAATGCAAAGCACACACATGCTCTTGTGAATACATGCCCATGTAAAAAAAGAAAGACATCAGTACAATTAAAATATTATTTTCTTAGTTATCACATCGAACGGGAGGATCATTAGAACTATTGTGTGTTGTACACCTCACCCATTTTCCCCGTCTTTCTTCAACGATATGAACTTGATTTCTAATCATCGTGTTTTTTTTAATATTTCATTTACACAATCCTTCCATTTGAAGTTATCATCTTTTAGTAAATTCCTTGTAATGTGTTTAATTATTGCTACCCTTATTATTAGGAACAAGTGAGAATCTTTCTTCTTATCTCTTCTGGTATTTTCCCAAGTACTGTGAACAGTGGGTTTTTATTTAGAGAAGATATTTGACAGTGCTCTAGTAGAATTTCCCCAGAAGCCACTTATAGTGTTACATGACCAGGATGGATGACTGTGGTTTTCTCGACAACATCTTGGTGTTACATTTTCTTTGTACTTATTTTGAATTTGGGGTGTCTTAAAATATCGAATTATAATCCTCCATGTATATTATTTCCAATAGTTTGAGTTAGTTGTTTCATATATGTTTTTGCACAATTGTCCCCAATCGGCTAGGGATATATTGCATGAGACTTCATTTTCCCATTTATTATTTGCATGGACACTAATTTGACAAAGTGACACAAGGTTCTCCTCTTGTTTCTGGAAACATTGGAATAAATGTCTGTAAAGGTTTTAATCATTGTGGACTTGTCAACTGCTGTTTAAGCTTTTTTTTTTTTTCCTGTGTTGTATTTTTGTTGAGGTTTTATATATATATATATATATATATGGACCTATGTGTCTGAATAACGTAAGATTTGATTGATTGATTGATTTGTTTGTTTGTTTGTTTGTTTATCTTGATGGTTAAGCCTGTAGTTAAAAATTATGTTTCAATCCTTCAGTCAGACAGCTAAAGCACACATTTTATCAGTGGATTTATATGCTGAATTTATGTCTTTTTTAAAACATCAAAAGGGTAACTTCTCACTTGGAAGAATCTAAATAAATGAAAATTGGGTAGACCATGTACTGACGATAGATGTTCAAAAGATATCATTTCTTTATCCCCTAACATTTGTCTAAATTTACATAAACCTTTAGAAGCCCTCATTCTAAAAGTTTGATCAACTTTGTTAGGAGGGAAGTCTGGATCAATTCCCATTTCTTTTTTTAAAAATAAAACTCTTCATTTAGATTTTTTTTATTATCCTGACAGACTTCCCTCCTAATCCTAAGAGTAGTGTCTACCGATCTACTGTCTAGATTCTCAACATGTGATTTTTTTTCTGTATTAGGAGAAAGTCAGACCAGTTAGTTGTATATCTCCACAATTTAATTCTGGCTCTCTCCATCTTGTGTGTGGGCTTTCTAAAATCCACACTTGGACATCTTGTACTTGTGCTACTTGATAGTGATCTTGCAGGTTTGGTAAATCTAGACCGCCAATACATTTTATTTGTTTAGTGCCTTTCATCATCAGAGACAATCCCACAGTGCTTGACAGTGCATTAAAACTATAAAGACAGACAACAAAAATACTACTCAGTTAAACTAAAAGCTTGTCTGAATAAAAGTGTCTATTAAGGCCTGTTAAGGAGGCCAGAGTCTGGGGAGCCCTTAGGTGGTGGGGGGGGGGGGCAGAGCAAAATGCTCGGTCTCCTATTGAGCGGAGCTTCGTCATGGGTTTTTGGAGGAGCAAGCTGCTGCAAGACGTAGATTGCAGGAGGGATTGTGGAGTTGAGCAGTTCTTAGAGGTGTGGTGGTGCATTGTCGTGGGTGCATTTGAAGATTAATACCATGGTTTTGGAGGTAATACTGTAGGAGGTAGGGAGCCAGTACAGGGAAGCCAGGATGGAGATGATGTGGTGATGTTTCCGCACTCTCATCAGGATCCTGGTAGCACTGTTCTGGATGCACTGGAGCTTCTGGAGGTTCCTAGCAGGAATCCCGATGAAGAGTACGTTGCAGTGGTCCAGCCTCGAGAAGACAAAAGCATGGTTAAGCTTCTCTGCATCAGCAAGGGTGAGACGGAGTTTGGCGATGTTTTTAAGTTGGTAGAATGACGTCTTGCAGAGATGTTTAATGTGTGTGTCAAAGGGTGGGGAGTGGTCAAACTTGATACTGAGGTTGGTGATTGAGGAGGAGAGAGAGATGGTTTGGCCAGCAATGGTGAGGGGAGTTGGCACGAGAGGGGCCTCGGTTTTGTTGTTGTTTAGCTGAAGGAAGTTGTGCTTCATCCACACCCTTTTCTCCTTGAGGCAGATGTTGAGCCGTTTGAAGGCAGCAGAGGGATTTGCGGCAGTTTTGATGTACAGTTGCGTGTCATCAGCGTGGCAATGGAATGATATTCCATGCTGGCCAATGACATGACTGAGTTGTATAATGACACACAACTTGGTTGGTCAGTGATTGACAGGTAAGATGAAAGTGAGTGAAAAGAAGGACAGTATTCATAAATGAAATGACTAAATCTTGTCAAAACTGTTGCTTGACAAAAAAGGGGCCTCCGGTTCGAATCCCCATGTTGCCTCCAACTTGGTTGGGCGTCCCTACAGACACCATTGGCCATGTCTTCAGGTGGGAAGCTGGTTGTGGGTATATCCTGGTCACTGCACTAGCACCTCCTCTTATCGGTCGAGGTACCTGTTCGGGAAGGAAGGGGAACTGTGGGGAATAGTGTGATCCTACCATGTGCTATGTCCCCCTGGTGAAACTCCTCACTGTCAGATGAAAAGAAGTGGCTGGCGACTCCACATGTATCGGAGGAAGCATGTGGTAGCCTGCAGCCCTCCCTGGTCTGGGGGGTGTCGCAGCGACTGGGATGGCTCGGAAGAGTGGGGTAATTGGCCAGAAAGTACAGTTGGAGAGAAAAATGGAGAAAAACTAAAAACCCAAAACTGTTGCTTGATATAAATTTGTGACAGAGAGCAGTTGATGGATAGTTAAACCGGTGTTTCCTAACCTTTTCCTCTGCCACGGCACACTTTTCTATAGCAAAGAAATCCTACAGCACATGGCTATCCACAATGACACATAGAATTAGTATGACAGTTTTAAAAAGCAATGCAAGAGCTTATTTCAATTAAACAAAATATGAGTTTATTTTAAATATAACAAAACAATCCGTTTTAAATTGAATTTCAGTTTTTTTCCATGGCTCACCGAGTCCTTACGGCATGTCACACAATGGTCACAGAGGAAGCTGGCTTCTGATTGGCTGGAGGGTGTGCGTTAATACTGCTCGATACACACATAGTTCAACTCAAGTTTAATGACTTCTAAATTCATACAATCGAACCATAGCAACACACTGAACCAGTAGCAAGCCCAGTAAACATCCAAAGCGTTAGCTAAGTGGCAAACTTTAGGTTCATAACGTATACATAAGTCCAAAACGTTCAACAAAACATTAGCAAATGCTTTTTATTTCAGTTCCCTGGTAAGTGACCTTGGTATAAGCGGAATAATCCATGAATATAAAGGATTTTAACACACGATTCTCTCCCTTTGCTTCGTGTGTCATGGATTTTTCCTTACCTTATGTGCTGTGGCACACTAGTTGAAAAGCACTTAGTTAAACCCCTCTAGTTTCTCTTTATTTATTTTTCCTTTAACAAATTCTTCCTACTTTTTGCCAGTGTTCAAACCATCCATTCACTGCAAAGGACAACATAGGATTTCTGTCAGGGGTTTTTTGTGTAATAACAAACTCATTGTTATTTCTCTCCCCCCACCACCACCAAAAAAAAAAAAAGCTTTCAGTTCAGCCATCCATTCACTGGACGGGGCGACGCAGCGCACTGACTTTGTCTCCATCTTGAGGGAGTTTGGTAACCACTACGTGCAGGAGGCGGTGTATGGCTTCCAGGAGGCATGTACCATCTGGTACCCCAATAAACAGGTCCAAAGACAGCTGTGGCTGGAGTACCAGGACATAAGCAAAGGTAAGACACACACACACACACACACACACAAACAGGAAAAGAGGCCAATTGTTTCTGTATGTGTATTTGAGCACGGTTGTGAAAGGATCATCATCAAAGTGACATTGAGTCAAACATTGTATGTGTATGGGTGTGTGTGTGTGTGTGTGTGTGTGTGTGTGTGTGTGTGTGTGTGTGTGTGTGTGTTTGTGTGTGTGTGACAATATACACCATATACAATATCCAAGCAAGACAGGTGCTATATAATGTAATCATCTTCATGTTATTTATACCCTAAATCATCTCACAGACAGACATGCTATCACCAGACAAAAGATGTTGACTTGTATAAACGGTGAGCGTGTGCATGTGTGTGTTGTTGTGTGTGGGCTAGTATATGTCTCGCACATGAAGATTGTGCCATATATCATGCTTGAGGTGGGGGGTTAAAGCCTGCGAGGGAGACCCTCATAACACACTCGGGAGCTACCGTTAACATTTTAAGCAAACCGCTGAGCTGCTTGCTCCTTCCTCTTTCTCTCATTTGTGTTTTTGGATGTCTGCCATTGCAGACAACTGCCTCAGCAGGCTCCCAGGGTGGTAGTGTTTCAGAAACACTCTTCCGGTTCGTGTTGCTCTTTTCAAGAGCTGTCACGGGTCTCTGTAAGAACCAGTTTGGAGCCCCTTCATTTTCTTGTTGGTTATGTCTTGCTTTTTTTTTTGTCAGTGCCCTTTCTTCCAGGACGTTAAGTTTCAAGTGCAGCCAGCGAAATACACATGATATATAAAACCAATCCAGTCACTGGAAGGGATAGAAAGTGTAGCTAAGATACAATCAAATGCTTCTTTTCTTTTTTTTCTTTTTTTGTTAACAGCATACGTTGTGAAAACAACAACACAGACACATGCACAAAAGGTGGTTTCGCTGTTGTACTTGCTGCTTGTGGGAGGTGGGGTAAGAAGTCAAGTTGGAGGTGGACATGCAGCTGTTTCACAGTGATATGCAGAATGTGTTGTAAGGGGCAGAAGTCTTCTTGTGGATGCATTTCAGAGTCAACACTTCTGCACATATTTGATTTTAACAAAAGTGCCTTGCAACAAAGAAAGCTCAGGCAGTTCGAATGAGGGTTGAAATCAGGTTGCTCTGCACTGATAAATAGTTGTCATCTGGACCACTGAGTCAGGCTACATAATACTGTCAGTGTCATAATACTTACCATGTTTGGTGACACTCTCCATATATCGCTATTGACATTTTTGACCTGGTAGAATGAACACTGGTGCAGCAGCAAATTGCATTCAAACAGGAAGAAGAATTGAAACAAGGTGATGGTGTGGCGATGCCTCCTTTGGACAGCTAATCTGCCAATTCTACAATCAACATTATGGTAGAACAGTATTTCAATTTCAAGAAGGAGATAACATTGAGAAAATAAGGTTTATTATGTATTCAGATGGCATGATAGAATTCATATTGTCTTTATGTATGCTCAATAATACAGGTAAGGAAATCACAGAAAGTTGAATCTGGACACGTTTATTGAGAGAAGCATTTCATCACTCATCTAAGTGACCTCTTCAGTCTCAACTGACTGCAGGTATCCCCACCCTTATAAACAACACAGTGGCATAATGACCGAAACCAATGATCAGTTTCATATGCAGATTTCCTTGACCATTAACTAGAGTTACAATGGCCATGTGTACTGTTCACAGAGGATTATTGTATAATTTATTTTGTTTCGGTGGTTAGACTCCATCGAGATGAAACATCTCCGTAGAACTTGCCCTGTGAAGTTAGGAGATAGGATTCCCCGCAGTCTGGACGCTGGTGTTAGTTGAGTCCATGAAAGTGAATACCCAGGGCAAATGAAGGCTATATTGAGGTGGCGATGGGGTGGAAGTGGGTTGCACTGTGTAAGGTTCTGTGAACGGTGGAGGACTTTTAAATTTCAACTTGTGACAGCTGATTGCTGATTGGATAGCCAAGGGTGGGCAGAAAGATGATTGGTTAATTAGTGAAATAGGTGTAGAGATTTGACAGTCTGAAACAGATTTTGACAATGTGGGAAAGCACAGGTGATGGAGAGCGGAATGATTGTGCTTGGAATTTTGTGAATGAGCGTGACAGCATAAAAAATTATCTTCCATATTGAACTTTCTCACAAGCTTCATGTCATTTATAGTTTGTAATATATTCGATTACCTGTATTAGCTTTGGTCCGAGGAGCCAGAACTGTTTACTGCTGAGTTGATAGCACAAAAGCAACGATGGCTGCTACACATTGTTTGTAGTTCTTCCTGAGTGATGTATCAGGGAAATCGTGGATTTCAGCTTTAATACCCCCACACATACACATAAACACATACACTTTCACAGACAAACATACACACATCTATATTGTACCTGTGTTTTACCTTATATACATATTTCAAATGTATAAATTCACAGCAAAGATGCAATGCCAGCGCTTTACCATTTGATTAATAATCACATTAAATGACAACTTTTTGGCTCAAAGTGCTCTTTTATACTAAAATCAACACTGTGCAATTTTGAGCTCAATACACCGGCTCATGTCAGCCATATATCTTTTTCTTTTTTAAGTTACAGTTGTTTTCTAAAGCTCTGATAAGTAATAGCTGCTCTTCCGCAGGCGTTTCACCCCAGTGACTATAAATTCTTTGTCGCAGTTGCAGTCTTTAGCTTGAATCAAACACTTTTCTATCATGCTCTCTCCTACCAACGACACCACCACCAAGCAGCGCTCACTCTCACCCACCTATGTGCTGACAGCAGGTAATATTAGATATGTGATGGGTGTGAGTGTGCAACTCCTTTTTTAGATGTGAAGTGTTAGGGCCGGAAGGCCTAGTTGGAGCTTAGGACCCAAAAGCAGACTTTGTGGATGTTTAATTAAATTAGAAGTCACTGCAGTGTGTCACAAAATGTAGGCGGGAAAAACAAAGGGCAAGATGCAGTCCGGCTGAATAATTACAAAAAAGGAAGAAAAAAAATCAGATGAAAGGTACAGGCAGGGCTCAGGCAAAATCAGTAGCCAAAACAAGCAAAGAGAGAGATGGAGGCACAGAAAGGCATTAAATCAGGCAAAGGTAACCTGGGGCTTGACAGAACTCATGTGGCAAAAGACAGGCTTAGGTAAAAGGGCAAAAAATATTAAGAAAGACAAGCCTAACAATGAAGCGACGTCTTGATGAGATAATCTGGCATGGAGTGTTGATCCCAGCATGGCTTAAAAGCTATGGTTGATGAGGTGAGTAGCAGCAGGTGTAGGATACACTGGGTTGATTGAGGACAACATCAGGGACAAGAACTGACAACAAAACAGGTCAAAATAAAACAGGAAGGACAACAGACAATAATAAGGGCACTGGGCTGACTAACTGAAACTATGGGAGACAATGACTGCTGAAAATAACTGACGGAGATAAACGGGAAACAGGTGACAGGACCACCCCTCAACGGACACCACCAGGCATCCCAGCCAGGGCCCCTGGATGCAGTTGATGGAAATCAGTGACAAGGACAGGATCCAGGATGAATCTGGCAAGGACCCAGCTCCTCTCTTCAGGACCATAGCCCTTCCAGTTGACAAGGTACTGCAATCTCCTGACCCTGCAACGCACCTTCAGGAGCCATCTTACTGAAAATACCTTGCCACCATCAACGAACCTGCGAGGAGGAGGGGGTCTGAAGGGTGGGGATAAGGGACTAGAGACAAGGGGTTTGACTTGGGAGACTTGAGTGAATATGGCACATGCCCAGAGGTAAAGAGAGCCTGACAGAGCAGAGGTTGATGACCTTGGAGACAGGAAATGGTCCAGCAAACCATGGACTCAGCTTGTGGGAGATGGGCTTGAGAGGCAGATTGGGTGGAGAACATTACCTTCTGGCCAACCCAGTATATCGGTGCTGTAGAGTGGTGTTGGTCTGCTTGTCTCTTGAAAACGCTTACTGACTACTATAACAGAAGGTCTCTGGCTTTTGACCAGGTCCTCCGGCATTGGTGCACAAATGTTTGGGCAGAGGGTACAGCGACTTCCTCCTCTTGGGCAGGGAACTGGGGGGGATGGTAACCCAGACACAACTGAAATGGGGAGAGACCTGAGGGGGAGGTGGGTAAAGACTTGTAAGCTTTCTCAATCCAGTACAGGGTCTTACTCCAAGAGGCCGCATCCTGGGAGGTCATGCACCTGAGAGCTAACTCCAGCTTCTGGTTTGCTGGCTCAGTTTGTCTACTAGTCTGGGCATGGAAATCTGATGACAAACTTGGAAATGTGGCAGTCAGTTTACAGAAGGCTTTCCAGAACTGGGCAAATTTGTAATTTGTGATATTGGGCGATACAAATAAAATTGACTTGACTTGACCTAAATCAGACTATTTCAGAGCGAAGTACATGCAGGCGGAAAACATGAACGACCAACAATTCAGCAGTTTCCTTAATAGATGGTAGCTCGGGTAAAGGAATAAATTGAGCTGCTTGGGAAAAAATTGTCCACTACTGTCAGGATGCCAGTGTTGCCATCAGAGTTAGGGAGCTCTGTGACAAAATCTAGGGTTATGTGTGACCAGTGCCGATGAGGGACAGGGTGAGGTCTTAAGAGGCCTGCAGGGGGTCTGTTACCTCTCTTATTTCTAGCATAGGTGTTACAAGCTGCCACAAATGTCCAGACGCTGTCCTGAATAGTTGGCCATCAAAACGCCGTTGTCGGATAAGTGCCAGGGTCTAGGCTGCTCCGGGATGGCAGCAATTCTGGAGTTATGCCCCCACTCCAACACTTGGGAATGGACTAGGGGTGGCACAAAGAGACAATTAGGTGGTTCATTACCTGATCTTGAGCCTCCTGAACCAGAGTTTCTACCTTCAGCAAGGCTGCTCCCAACAGCAACCAGGATGGGGGGATTGTTTCTGAAGAGACAGGGTCCTGGACTGGAGAAAACTGTCACAAGAGGGCATCTGGCATTCTTAGCTCCCAAGCGGTAGGAGAGAGAGAAATCAAAATGAGAGAAAAAGAGGGACCACCAGGCTTGTCGAAAATTTAGGCACTTGGCAGTTCTGAGGTATTCGAGATTCTTGTGATCAGTCCACACTATGAAAGGGGGTGCAGCTCCCTCCAGCCAGTGCCTCCATTCTTCCAGAGCTAACTTAGCCACCAGTAACTCCTGGTTACCAATATGACTGACTGAACAAAACTGGGAGACACAACAGTGAAGCGCCTCGTGAACCTAACTTCGAACTGACTCATTCACTCCCAAACTGATGTATTTAGTCTTACGTTTAAGTGTACCATCTGTGTCCATATATCAGGGACATATTCTTTTTTTGTTTTGTCGCTTCCAGACTTTCCAGTGATCATGGCGGAAGTGGTTGTTGCCAGGCAAAGGCATCATCATGCCCAATGTGCTTGTGAGCAGATATTTTGCAGGAGAATATCACTTTTTGATTTAACTAAGACCGAAATCATTTTCAGGTACAGGTTGCCAGGTCAAACAATTCTTGCTGTACTTGATGACCTCAAGGATGACATTGAACCTGCGTACTGTGTTCTTGGCGCAAAGCCACCATTTATACTATGCCACATGGATAATTGTAATCAGATGCAAAACAAGGGCAAATTTCACGTAGCTGCAAAACTTTATGGGCATGTTTGTGCTGTAATATCATTAGCGCAATATCTTTTGTAAATCGGACCTGGAGACAGGGCAGACAGCAGTTGTAAGTGACACACAAGTCATGGTGCTATCAGCGGTCACAATCCATTCTTTGTGAATTCGCCTGTCAGTCTCTTCCTGGGCATCCCAGAAAGCCTCCTGGCCTTCAGGAGGGAGTAATGAGCTCACAGGAGAGTCTAGTGAGCCATAACATCACCCTCCGCTCTGTGGAGACCTGACCTGCAGTCCTCTCCATATACAGGGAGCAAGGGGCTGTTCATTTTCAGTGTTGGACCACTACTGATGTCTTTTTTTAAGACTGTGAGATTGATAAATAAATCAAAATCATGTTTCATTTGTAAGAAATGGAATCATAAAATGGCACAAGAAGGAAAGAGAACATAGCAATTTATGATGATGATCCCAATGCACAACTTCTATTTTTATACAGAGTATTGTGTGAGGGAAGGAAAAACAAAATATAAATGCACTAAGATTTAGAAATGTAACCAACAAAATTTAAAAAAAAGCTTTGGGGCAAGGTGAATACTTTTTGAAAAACACTGTGTGAAAATGTGTGTATAGCACATTAGCAGTGTGTCATTAGCCTAGCTTGTCACGAACATAAATGCCATTCAGGGAGCAAAAATAAGACCGATCTTGCAATCGCAGAACCCAGATGAATCGTTGGTAGAGTTTCTGTCTGTCTATCTATCTATCTATCTATCTATCTATCTATCTATCTATCTATCTATCTATCTATCTATCTATCTATCTATCTATCTGTCTATCTGTCTATCTGTCTGTCTGTCTGTCTGTCCGCTACCAACCTATCAACCAACCGACCAACCAAAAAAAATCCATAAATGATGATCTGGCAACTAACTGTAAATTGCTATTTTCGTTGTAATAGCTGCCAGCATTGTGACATGAGAACATGTTCAGGCCTTAATTTCCATATTAAGCCGTATCATTGCATCATTATATCCAATAACAGATTTGTAAATGTGCATCTTGTTTGTGTGAATTTATATGTACAGTACTGGGGAAAGAAAGTGAAATTCAGTTCAAACCCATTAACATTTAAATTCAAATATGCTGCATTATTACTTAAATACTGGATTATGCAGGCGGCATGGTGGCGCAGTGGGGCAAGAAGGTCCTGGGTTCAAAGCTCCGGGGTAGTCCACCCTTGGGGGTCGTCCCGGGTCGTCCTCAGTGTGGAGTTTGCATGTTCTCCCCGTGTCTGCATGGGTTTCCTCCTAAAGTGCAAATACATGCAGGTCAGGTGAATCGGCCATACTAAATTGTCCCTAAGTGTGTGTGTGTGTGAGCGTGTGCGTGTGTCGGCCCTACGATGGCCTGGTGGCCTGTCCAGGGTACCTCCCCGCCTGCCGCCCATTGACTGCTGGGATAGGCTCCAGCATCCCCGCAACCCTGAGAGCAGGCTAAGCAGTTTGGATAATGGATGGATTATGCAATCTTTAAATAGCAGGCTAAAATGTAAAAACACTGGCCAAAATAAGCTTTACAAACTTCAGACGCATTTTATACACATTTAAACACAGACACAAAGCTTTGACCATTGTAAAAAAAACTGGAATGTGTATGCAGTGAACGGACTCAGACCTCTATTCGACTGAGCTCTTTCTCTCTCTCTTTCTCTCTCTTTCTCTCTCTCTTTCTCTCTCCCTCTCTTGCTCATCCACACCGTGTAGCTATCTCTGTCACTTTCTCTCTCAAATAAATCACGTGAACTCCTCCGGCAACCTTGCTGACCCCCCACCAAACCAGGTGTCACCTCTTTGTCAACCTCCAGCAGTGTTGTATATTTCTTTACTGTGTGTGTGTGCGTGCGTGCATGTGTGTGTGTGCGTGTGTGTTACGTGCCACAATTCTTGCAATAGCCGGGTAAAAATAGTCCCCTTATTTATTCTATTAGAGCCTGTCAGTTTAACAAGGAAATAGTGAGTTAGTCTCGCCACGGGGCGAGAGAGTGAAGTACCATGGAGGAGAGGGAGGGGAAATGGCTTCCCGAGACTTCAACGCACACACACACACACACACACACACAAGACCACCACCTGCCTGGTTTCTATCCCAGGATTACAGATCACTTACAGCTCGTACTAGATGACATGTTTCCATCTCTCTTTCTCTATCCCTCGCTCTTTTTTTCTTCCACTTTTCCTCCTCCTCTATTCTTTCTTTCTCTTCTCTCCAGTTCTCATTTAATGTCTTCCCCTAACCTCTTGCTTTCTCTTTGACTTTTGAAGTGATGGGGCGGGGGTTAAGGGGGTGTGTGCTAAAGGAGGTGAGGAAAGAAATGAGGTAGAGAAAGAAAGTGATGGAGAAGAAAAGGGGGCATAGGGCAGGAGGCGCGTGATTAGCACAGAGATGGGAGGTTGGCGGAGAAAGAGGGACTGGTAGAAGAGGTGGTGACAGCAGGGATTAGAGAGAGGGAGAGAAAGAGAGAGGGAGAACGGGGGCGATAGAATGAGAGAGAAAATAGACGGCAGGCGTCGGAGAGAGGAGCTTAAATGCCAGTATAGCTGTGATACAGAGGTGACAAGAGAGGCTTGGACGAGGAGGTGTGGGAGGAGGTGTTAGAGGAGATGTCATCTGCTTCTCTAAGGAGTAGGCTGGGTGAAAAGTGTCACCTGCTTGTTCAGTTATACACAATTACAGACAGACATTTAGCAGACGTCTGCCAACTTGATAATGTCTTTTTTCGCGTGCTAGCAAGAATGTTTTTTTGGGGGGGGGGGTGTCCCCAGTGCCATCCCTTTCTTTCTTTCTCTTTGTACATGTGTATGTGTTGATCCATGGTGTACATGGGTGTGCCTGCATGTGTCTTTATAATATGTGTATTTTAAAAATGTCAGGGTGGCATGGTGGTCTATTCCATTGCCTACGAACATGGGGATCGCCGGTTCGAATCCCCATGTTACCTCCGGCTTGGTCGGGCGTCCCTACAGACACAATTGGCCGTGTCTGCGGGTGGGAAGCCAGATGTGGGTATGTATCCTGGTCGTTACACTAGCGCCTCCTCTGGTCAGTTGGGGTGCCTGTTCGGGGGGGGGGACTGGGGGGAATAGCGTGATCCTCCCACGCACTACGTCCCCTTGGCGAAACTCCTCACTGTCAGGCGAAAAGAAGCGGCTGGCGACTCCACATGTATCGGAGGAGGCATGTGGTAGTCCGCAGCCTTCCCCAGATCGGCAGAGGGGGTGGAGCAGAGATTGTGATGGTGTGGAAGAGTGGGGTAATTGGCCAAGTACAATTGGGGAGAAAAGGGGGGGGATCCCCCCCAAAAAAGTCTCTGTGCATGCCTTCAGTTGATATGTTGAATTTGTGTTAATTTAATGATGGATACAACTAAATTACATAACGAGGAACTTGCTTACATCTTAAAGCTTTATGAGCTCATTTTCAGTGCTGCACAGAGCTGAGATGGGTTTCTGCAATGTTGTTTGTATAACAGATCTGAATTGCTATCAGATCAATATGGCATGATTCAGACATGAGGGGGCCTTTTTATCAGATTGTTGAGAGATGTTTTTAGAGATGGAAGACATGAAAACGGATTATCTGCTGTGGCGAGCAGCTGAAAGTAGTAATAGTAGTAGTTCAGTGATGTTCTTAGTCACTTTTTAAAGGCTTGCTTTTGCAAATATGGTATGAGCAGACGTGTAGTCTGGCCAAGCGCAGCAAGCCAAAGAGGCTCGCACAAAAACATGTGTTCGTACACATCAGGGAGAGTTAGGCCACGACAGGCAGCCTGAAATCTGTCGTCTTTGGTACAGCCGAGTGAGTAAAATTGTACACAAAACAGCCACTCAGACCATTTTATTTCATCAAAAGTGGAGCCCTGAGAGATATTAAATGGGGGAATGAATAGTATGTTTGAGTCAGCTTAATGCGAGTGATAACTTGGGGCGAGTCAAGAGTTTCGTGGATGGGGTTGGGTGGGCGGGCAGCTGTTTGCCCCCACCTTGTTCATTTGAAAATGCATCCTTCTTAGTTCACAAAAGATTTTAGGTGAAAGCGTGCCAAAGCCTTTTTTCTTTTTTCCTTTTTTTTTTTGTAATCCAGCTCTCACGTCTTATGTTTGGTCTCTCCATTTTAACTGGGCAAAATGGACAAATATGTGGAGTCAACCCAGTTTTCTTTATAGCGCACACCCACGCATACGCCACTCTTGAGCTTTTGTTGAATCTGAACAAAGTGAGGGTTGACTCTCGGGCAGACATCCCTTCACCCTTATCTTTTATCTGAAATCCTCCCCTCCTTGAAGTACAGGCAGAACAACAGATGTGATTCATTACATATTACAGCCCTCTGTAAACCAATCCTTGTACCGTCCTATTTTCTAATTCGTGCCTACATGATTGTCTCACTGTAGCCTCCTCAACACCCACTCCTCTCAGCAGGATTTTAATGCCCCTCTCAGGCGGAGCTGAAGGTCATCCCGGGAATGAAATTTCACCGTTTAATTCTTGTTTGGAGGACGTGCAGGAGGCGAATGAATGGAGGTGTCGGGGGAGCTGCCGGCCCTCCACCTTCCTCATCACCCTGCTCTTCATCCTCTATACTTCGTACTGTATTGTTGGTGTTGTCAAGCATGTGTGAAAAATTGAACCTAATTTCTCATTTTGTTGTTTCATGTGATCTATATGAATAAAGATAGGTCAGGAAATGTTGGTGTTCATACTTGAGCTATAAAGGGCACTTAACTCTTTATTTCCATGAGATGCATTCAAAACATTGGAATTAGGTTTTGGCAGAGTATGCCCCACCGGTAAGCCAAAATGCAGTTTATTGGCATTGAAACATTTTTGGAAATTGGGTTTTCAAGAGCCCAGGACCTTCTTGCTGTGAGCTAACCACTGTGCCACCCATTGGCACAGTGGTTAGTGCGTTCATCTCACAGCAAGAAGATCCTGGGTTCGAGCCCCGGGGTAGTCCAACCTTGGTGGTCGTCCCGGGCCATCCTCTGTGTGGAGTTAGCATGTTCTCCCCATGTCTGTGTGGGTTTCCTCCGGGTGCTCCGGTTTCCTCTCACAGTCCAAAGACATGTAAGTCAGGTGACTCGGCTGTATTAAATTGTCCCTAGGTGTGAATGTGTCGGCCCTGTGATGGAATGGCGGCCTGCCCAGGGTGTCTCCCTGCCTGCCACCCAATGACTGCTAGGATAGGCTCCAGCAACCCCGTGACCTGAGAGCAGAATAAGCGGTTTGGATAATGGATGGTTTTCAAGAGATAGGGTTCATCTGATGGTAAAAAGTGTAGAATCTCGGAGTCCAAGAAAATAGTTACCACATTTGTTATTGCCATGCTAAAATGTCAGCTATTGCTCTCGATTGCTGTTAAAATCATTTCCAACTGAGAAACACCTCAGCTTCCCTTGGGGTATGAATAATGTATCAGCTAAGGCAATATATGTGAACCTTCTTTTCAAAATAACACTTCACTTGTCACGTGTCTGTCCCTCTGTAGCCTTCACATATCCATTTCAAGCTTTAAGTCAGAATCGGGAGCTTCTCAGAGAACCCCAAGTCATATGCAAACTTGATAATATGAGTATTAACTGTTAGACACTGAGTCCCAGGTGTGTGGATTTCTGATTCTCAGTTGTAGTTTTGCATGGGTTGCAGTCGTCCTTCAGTTGGAGGTGAATTGGCTCTCTCCACCAACATGCTCTTCCTCTCCTCTTTCCCTCTCTCTGGCCCATGTAGCTAACTATCTCTCACTTTTGTACTCTTTACTTTCTCCTCTGTCCTTCCTACTTTCTCTTGTTGATAGTTGTGGGTTTCAAGTGAAAAAAAAGGAGAAAAAACACAATGAATAATTGAAGGGAAGGACAGTTTGCGACCCATTAATCATATTATGATTCAAAACAGCAATCTGAAAAGAACCACACTTATTTAAGAGTACCTTTTTTAATGGAAATGTCGTTTTTTTAATTGTTTTGCAGGGTTTGTTTTTTTTTTAGATCTTTTTTCCTTTAAATATTAATTTCACACTGGATTTGTACAAGCCTGGCAAACTGGTAGATTGTGGATTCTCTTTCTTTCATTAACTAGCTAGGGATTAGGCAAGATCCGTCTCTGTGCTGTTAAGAGGGTTGCAGGCTTGTTCATGAAAGGTAGTATGTGTGTTTGTGTGCGTGTGTGTGCATGCGTGCTTGTGTGCATGAGTCCGTGAATGCGTGTTTGTGTGTGTTTTCTCAAGTTACAGTCTAGCATCTGTGATTTAATGAGGACGTGTGCCAGAAATATCTTTCCATAGAGAGACAGAAATCGAGAGAGAGAGAGAGAGAGAGAGAGAGAGAGAGAGAGAGAGAGAGAGAGAGAGAGAGAGAGAGAGAGAGAGAGAGGGGGCAAGAAAAAGAGCAATATCAAGGCAGAAATATCTACAAAGTCAGCTCGGATGACTTAGTGGTAAATTCATCACTATCTCCACTGTCGTCACAAATGTCTAAAAGCAGAAACTGCCAGCTTTGTCATCTGCTCCCAACTCGAGTCCATTTTAAATCAAATCAAATGATTAATAATAATTATGATACATTTTATTTATACAGTGCTTTTCAAAATACTCAAAGATGCTTTAAATATGTTAAAATGAACATAAAAGCCACACACTAAAGACCTAAAACACAATATTAATCACACATTTAAAGCAATTCTGAAGAGGTGAGTTTTGAAATGATGTGAATGTGGACAGATTGGTGTAGTCTCTGATGTGTTTGGAGACAGAGTTCCAGAGGGAGGGGGCAGCTATGGAGAAGGCTCTGTTACCCCAGGTCCGGTGCTTGGTCCTGTGTGGTGGATACAGGAGGTTGACATCGGAGGCGCGAAGGCTGCAGGAAGGAATATGGTAGTGGAGCAGGTCGGTGAGGTAAGAGGAGGCCTGGTTATGGAGGGCTTTGTGAGTGAGAAGAAGGACTTTGAATTGGATCCATTGTGGGACAGGAAGCCAGTGGATGTTCCTGAGGACAGGGGTGATGTGGTCACGGGAGTAGGAGTGGGAGAGCAGGCGGGCAGCAGAGTTCTGGATGTACTGGAGTTTGTTTAGGACTTTGGATGATGAGTCGTAGAGAATGCTGTTGCAGTAGTCCATTCTGGGTGTGATGAAGTCATGGATCAAAGTTTCAGCAGCAGAGGAGGAGAGTGATGGCCGGAGACGAGCAGTGTTTTTCAGGTGGAAATAGGCAGTTCTGGGTATTTGACTGACATGGTGTCCGAAGGAGAGGTTGCTGTCAAAAAGGATTCCAAGGTTGCAGATGTGTGTAGAAGGGGTCAGAGTGGAGTTATTGCAGATGTGTGTAGAGGGGGTCAGAGTGGAGTTATCAGTGGTGAGGCAGAGGTTTTGAGTGGTTTTGGTAAGGGATTTGGGACCGATGGTGATCATGTCATATTTATCACAATTTAGTTTGAGGAAGTTGGCTTACATCCAGGATTTAATTTTGGTGATGCAGTTTGTCAGACTGGAGTATGTTGTAGTGGTGATGGATTTAGTGGAGCTGTAGAGCTGGATGTCGTCAGCGTAACAGTGGAAATGGAGACCATGACGATGTATGATGTTACCAAGGGGGGGGGGCATGTAAAGGATGAGCAGGGAAAGACCAACACCGAACGCTGGAGGACGCCTTGAGACAGAGGAGCAGTGAAGGAGGTGCAGTTTTTGATGCTGGTGAACCGTTTTCTGTTTGTGAGATACAACTTTAGCCAGGAGAGGACAGTACCGGAGATGTTGAGTGAGGCTTCAAGGCGGAGAATGGTGTGGTTGATGGTGTCAGAAGCTGCAGTGAGGTCGAGGAGAATGAGAATGCTGAGGTGGTCAGAGTCTGAGGAGAGGAGGAGGTCATTAGTAACTTTAAGGAGGGTTGTTTCTGTGCTGTGAGCGGAAACCAGATTAAAATGGTTCGAACAGGTCGCTGAAGGTGAGGTGAGCCTTGAGTTGGGAGGCGACACCACGTTCCAGTATTTTTGACAGAAACGGGGGGTTGGAAGAAGTTCCAGAACTTGCTCATGGTATCAGGGTTGAGTGCAGGTTTTTTTGAGGATGGGGGTGACAGCAGCCTGTTTAAAGTGTATTGGAGACCTAACCAGAGCTGAAGGAGTTAATGATTTCTTTGATGAGAGAGGAGATAGCTGGGAGACAATCCTTAACAAGACTGGATGGGATGGGACCCGGAACACAAGTGGGGCTTCTCATTCCTACCATAAAGTTGGACAGCTCCATGGAGGACACAGGGGAGAACTTTAACAGGGGCTGGGTGGTGGTGGGGGAGGAGGGGGTGTCAGGTTGCTGCAGATGGTGTCAGTTTTAGATTGGAAAAATGAAAGGAAAGAGTTGCACTTGTTGACTGAAGGAATTGGAGGAATTGTCACTGGGTTTGAGAAGTTTGTGTAATGTGGGAAAGAGAGCCCTGGGGTCAGTGGGGCCAGGGTAGGTAAATTAGCAGATCGGGGCACATCACTAAGTACTGGTACTTTTTGAAGTCACAAGTTTTTCACTTTTGTATAAATGTTATGTGTGTGTGTGTGTGTGCCTAAACATAATTTGCATGTTGATTTTGTTGCTTTTTTATGTTTTCATATTGACAATTAAGGAACAAAATTAAAACAAATATAGTCACGTTAGTACACAGCTTATTAAATTGAGTCTATACGGATTTTTCAATCTTGCGTCTGCTGTTTGCTTTGTGACATATTCTGGGCAAGTGGATTTGATGAAGCAAGCAGACAGATGGCCAGTATACATGCACTGCTAGATAATAATTTATTTTCATATTTGTTTCAAGACAAACACTACACGTTCCTGGAGGCCAATCCATCAACTTCCCCCTGGTCACACTTTAAATGTGTTAGGACATAATTTCACGGCGTCGTCAATCCATTTTGCATAATATAATTAGTTGGTGGGGGGGGGGGTTGTTTGCCACTTTTTAAGCAATCAGCACTCTGTTTATTGCTGAAAATTATGCCAGTCAGACTAGATTCATTCACCATCACTGTGTGTCTAGTCAGGCCCTGGTGCTTAATCCCCAAAACCTGATTTTTTTTTCTAATTTTTTAATATTTTTTAATATCCATTCATTTGTTTATTTATTTATTTAGTTTGGGTTTTTTTTCCCCCGCCCCAATTGTATCCAGCCAATTCCGAGCCATCCTGGTCGCTGCTCCACCCCCTCTGCCGATCCAGGGGAGGGCTGCAGACTACCACATGCCTCCTCCAATACATGTGGAGTCACCAGCTGGTTCTTTTCACCTGACAGTGAGGAGTTTCGCCAGGGGGGCATAGCGCATGGGAGGATCACGCTATTCCCCCCCAGTTACCTCTCCCCCCACCCCAACAGGGACCCCGACCGACCAGAGGAGGCGCTAGTGCAGTGACCAGGACACATACCCACATCCGGCTTCCCGCCTGCAGACACGGCCAACCGTGTCTGTAGGGACGCCCAGCCAAGCCGGAGGTAACATGAGGATTTGAACTGGTGTTCCCCGTGTTGGTAGGCAATGGAATAGACTGCTACGCAACCCGGAGGCCCCCGTATGTTTATTTTTTTATTCATCCTTTTTTGCCTACATGCCCTTTTCATGTTTGAGTTGTACTTGGAGAATGGCGTTTTGGGAACTATCTCAAGTGAAGCTCTCTCGCTGGAATAAGGCCACCACAATTCACTGCAGCAGAATACACCTAACGCTTGTGTGTTAACCCGTCACAGCTTTTGTTTCATATTAATGGTTTCTGCTGCCCCATGTGAGAACAACAAATCTCACACATGACATAAGCTGACTTAAGTTGATGCTGTCATCATGGTCTTAATTACTTCTTATGTCGTGTTTTGAAGGCGGTACGCATCATCAGGGTTATTGGTGTTTCACACATGAAACATTGCTGAAGTCAAATAACTTAGTTGAGTGAACTAGCCCAATGACAAGAGGGTGATGAGAATCTGTTTTGATACTGTGATTTGTCTGTGTGTGTGTGTGTGCGCATACGTACAGTGGGGAGAACAAGTATTTGATACACTGCCGATTTTGCAGGTTTTCCCACTTACAAAGCATGTAGAGGTCTGTCATTTTTATCATAGGTACACTTCAACTGTGAGAGACGGAATCTAAAACAAAAATCCAGAAAATCACATTGTATGATTTTTAAGTAATTAATTTGCTTTTTATTGCATGACATAAGTATTTGATACATCAGAAAAACAGAACTTAATATTTGGTAAAGAAACCTTTGTTTGCAATTACAGAGATCAGACGTTTCCTGTAGTTCTTGACCAGGTTTGCACACACTGCAGCAGGGATTTTGGCCCACTCCTCCATACAGATCTTCTCCAGATCCTTCAGATTTCGGGGCTGACGCTGGGCAACACGGACTTTCATCCCCCTCCAAAGATTTTCTATTGGGTTCAGGTCTGGAGACTGGCTTGGCCACTCCAGGACCTTGAGATGCTTCTTACGGAGCCACTGCTTAGTTGCCCTGGCTGTGTGTTTCGGGTCGTTGTCATGCTGGAAGACCCAGCCACGACCCATCTTCAATGCTCTTATTGAGGGAAGGAGGTTGTTGGCCAAGATCTCACGATACATGGCCCCATCCATCCTCCCCTCAATACGGTGCAGTCGTCCTGTCACCTTTGCAGAAAAGCATCCCCAAAGAATGATGTTTCCACCTCCATGCTTCTTGGTTGGGATGGTGTCCTTGGGGTTGTACTCATCCTTCTTCTTCCTCCAAACACGGCGAGTGGGGTTTATACCAAAAAGCTCTATTTTGGTCTCATCAGACAACATGACCTTCTCCCATTCCTCCTCTGGATCATCCAGATGGTCATTGGCAAACTTCAGACGGGCCTGGACATGCACTGGCTTGAGCAGGGGGACCTTGCATGCGCTGCAGGATTTTAATCCATGACGGCGTCATGTGTTACTAATGGTTTTCTTTGAGACTGTGGTCCCAGCTCCCTTCACGTCATTGACCAGGTCCTGCCGTGTAGTTCTGGGCTGATCCCTCACCTTTCTCATGATCATTGATGCCCCACGAGGTGAGATCTTGCATGGAGCCCCAGACCGAGGGAGATTGACCGTCATCTTGAACTTCTTCCATTTTCTAATAATTGCGCCAACAGTTGTTGCCTTCTCACCAAGTTGCTTGCCTATTGTCCTGTAGCCCATCTCAGCCTTGTGCAGGTCTACAATTTTGTCCCTGATGTCCTTAGACAGCTCTCTGGTCTTGGCCATTGTGGAGAGGTTGGAGTCTGATTGATTGAGTGTGTGGACAGGTGTTTTTTATACAGGTAACAAGTTCAAACAGGTACAATTAATACAGGTAATGAATGGAGAACAAGAGGGCTTCTTAAAGAAAAACTAACAGGTCTGTGAGAGCCGGAATTCTTACTGGTTGGTAGGTGATCAAATGCTTATTTCATGCAATAAAATGCAAATTAATTATTTAAAAATCATACAATGGGATTTTCTGGATTTTTGTTTTAGATTCTGTCTCTCACAGTTGAAGTGTACCTATGATAAAAATTACAGACCTCTACATGCTTTGTAAGTGGGAAAACCTGCAAAATCGGCAGTGTATCAAATACTTGTTCTCCCCACTGTATGTGCGCGCACTTGTGTGCACACATATGCTAGCGTTTTGCCGTCTACTTTGTGTTTCTTCATCTCTTTGTGTGTATTTTGTGTGTCTGTGTGAATGTTTGCATGTGGGTGTTTTTGTGTGGGTAGCACACAAGTGCAATGGTACATGAAACAGATTTTGCTGGTTGACAGAACAAATGAAGAGTGATGGCAGCAAGACTTCTTTATGTGTGTGCATGCGTGTGTGTGTGTGTGTGTGTGTGTGTGTGTGTGTGTGTGTTTTTTTGCCCTGAGCCAATGTGGCTCAACTCTAGGCACGCAACACAATTTCTTTATCATTCATCAGTCTAGACTTTCACTCATCCCCCCCCCCCCCCAGAAGAGGGGCCAAATATATGAATCCATATAATCTAGCATGTACATATTCAGACAGTCGCTGTGTAAAATGTGATTCAGGGCAGCTCAGAATCATTCATGTAAATATAGCATCCCAGTTTTTGGAGTCTTGGTTTTAAATCTACTTTTAGGTTTTGGCCCTTGGTGCCACGCTGCCCTTTTGGCACAGCTGCATGGCTTCCTGTTCCAACAAAATCAGAAACAATATCCCCGTCTTCTCTTGGTCTGTGTTATTGAATAAAAGGGATGAATCTGCTTTCTCCCCTGAGGTTTGCCAAGTGTTTGTGTAAGTGTGTTTGTGTGTGTGTGTGTGTGTGTTTGTGTGTGTGTGTGTGTGTGTGTGTGTGTGTGTGTGCGCACGCACTCATACTTGTGCATGAGCTTACATGTGCATGAGCCTACTACATGTGTGTAACATTGGAGAAGCTTTAAACTGGTATGCTGGAGCATGCCTCAATTTGTGTGTAGTGCTTGTGATATAATCTAATATACATTCACAACACAAATACACACACACACACACTCACACATACATAGTGGTTATTTCTCTTGCCACTCTGTAGTGCAAGATAAGCTGCAGATGGGAGTGCAAGGTGAGTGCTTTTACATCAGATGTAACTGAGAGGTGGGGTTTTTTGTCCGCTCAAACAGAAATTGTGCAAATATATTCAAATACATTCTGGTTTTCACCATGAGTTTCTCCTGTGTTACGTACGATCTGGTTTGGTTAGATAAACTCTATCCAGCAGAAACTAGTGAAGCATTGCTGCCATTGTGTATATGCACATGAGCTGGATGCAGACATATTGATTTGTTAGCAAGACTCAAGCTATTGAATATTGGTTTTATACCACTGTGTTGACAAAAGATGGAGAATAGATTGGCTTATATCATTATTTGTCGACAAAACAAAAAGGGGAAAAAAAGTTAGTACTAAGGGAGTCTGGTTCAATTCCCAAACAGTCTAAAAGCACCATGGGTTTTGACAATTATTCTACAGCCCTGGGCATGTACCTGCCTGAACCGTCTCTTTCTGTTTGTCCTCTGCATGCAGTTTTACTGAGGCAGCTGATTAAATTGAATAGAAAAGCAGAATAGATGATCAGGGAACGACCTGTCACAGTTCGGCGTGTTCACAGTTCACCACATGCGTGCTTTTTTTTTGCCGCTGTTGTCATTGTGTTTCACGTGAGCCCATGAGAGTTACTGAGAGTAGAAGATCCATTATTGTCACCATGAAACTGGCACAGCACAGATCTGGTTATGCACACTTCGTAGCTGTTTTCATAGGATTTCTCAGACTATTTGTCAATCAGCTATTCCCAAAAAAAGAACAAAAAAAACCACATATCACATTTCTCAGAGGGTTACTGCAAGTGTCGTGACAAAAATCTGATTGACTACACTCACATGTTATCTTTTTTTATATTCGTTTTTTTTTTCACCTTGTGAAAGAAACATTGTGCAATCAGTTGCTGCAGTTGTGCAACATAAAATGAGGTTTCCTTACACTTATTTGCACGGTTATATATGTAATAACCCTTGCCACTTGGCTTCTACCGGCAAACAAAAATCACAACTGTACATAATGGAGGGTTACCATATTATACTAACTGATACTGTAAATACAGTATGTATCTGTAGGTACTGTGTGTATATTGGTACTGTAGGTCCAGATTCATTAACTTGTCCAAGTACATGGAGTAATAGTAAATTACTTGGTATAGGGGTAACTAATGCCCCTTTTCCACTGCATGGTACCGGCTCAACTCAACTCAGCTCTACTCATTTTTTTTGGTTTTCCATTGGGCAAAAGTTAGGGATAGTACCTGGTACCAGGTACTTTTTTTGGTACCACCTCCGTCGAGGTTCCAAGTGAGCTGAGCTGATACTAAAAGGTGACATGAAAATACCACTATAAATAAACAAATAAAATAAATGAAATATAAATATATGTATATATTTATTTAAAAATAAATAAAATCTGACCACTGATTAGTCAGAGAGAAATTGAACAGCTTTATTCATAACCAGGAAATGCCAAAACGAGTCTTATGAAACTTGTATTATAGTTGATTATCTATGTAAAAAATGATTTGTTGTCAGCGAATCTCTTAGATATAATAATATTGTTCATGTGAAGCACACATTTAGAGTTGGTCTTGTTGATTTTCTTTTGAAAATAAAACACTCGTGTGGGGTGCTGGTAGAGAAGGGAGGAAAATCTGGTCAACACGCCCACAAATGACCAGTGGGGCTTCTCTGTGAGGGGATACTACCTGCAGTGGAAAACAAAATCCCAAGAAGTAAAGCGAGTAGAGTTGAATAGAGTAGAATCGACTTGAGTCAGTACCATGCAGAGGAAAAGAGGCATAAGTAGGCAACTACCAATATATCACAGCTGGACCTGTATTATTGTATTGCCTGTTAGCAAAAGCAATTACAATGTATTAAGATTACATAGATCATACAGCATCCACTGTCATGCTTTTTTGGGCGGGGGGGGGGCACCGCCTGTTAGCCAGTATGGAATTCAAATCCCTGATTCCAGATAAGAGAAATGCTTGATTCTGTGTACAGACCAGGTTAGCATGATTTTCAGTTTCATTTTATCTAGCTGTTTTTTCTGTATGTGGATGTTTTTATAGGGTTTTTTCCAATAAGGGCATTTTGATGACACACAGACACACACGGGCACGCACACACACGGGCACACACTCATATACATACACACACACACATACACACAAAAACACCGATGTACACACCCAGGTACAATTTCCCTCTCCTACAACGGTGAAGTGTTGCCACGCTACTAAACAGCCCCCTACAGGCCATAATAATCATAGCACTTACCCGTTTTTTTTTTTTATCAAAAAGAATAGAAAAGGAGCCAGTGCAATTTGTCGGGATACAGTACAGCATTGCTGTGGCTAAGGCGGGCCCTTTTCAAAAGCACCATGAATATGAAATGTACTTCCACAGTGATACCCCCTTCCTTTTATTTGAGCTGTATCAGTCCTTCTACAATGCTCCTCCATCTAATAATCCTTCCAGAAGGCAAGAGGGAGGGTGTGTGTGGGTGGGTGTGTGTGTGTGTGTGTGTGTGTGTGTGTGTGTGTGTGTGTGTGTGTGTGCGCGCGCGCTCTCCATTCTATTCTTTTTAATTGTGTAGATGGATGAGAGAAGGGAAATGAGGGAAGACTCTAGTCTGAAGAGGAGTGTTTTTGTGCTCTCAGGGTTTTTTCTCTATTCAGCATACATTAGATGTACTCTGGGTCTGGATTGAGCACAAGTGGATATTTCCTGCTAGTGTTTCATTTGATACTGAATATTGTCCCAGTCTCATAGAAACCTCATATATTTGTGTTTTGAACATGCAGGATGTGGGAGAATCTATAATTTGAACAGTAGCGTACCGTGGGGTTCCGGTAACGAACTGTTACCCCCCTACACACACACACACACACACACATTTCTCATATTGGTGCTGATACAGCCGCATACAAATTACATGGTAACACACTATATGCACTACTGAGTCAACACCAACAAGACAGCTGATCTTCAACAACCACCATTGTGTACTACACACACACACACACACATATATATATATATATATACACTACCGTTCAAAAGTTTGGGATCACCCAAACAATTTTGTGTTTTCCATGAAAAGTCACACTTATTCACCACCATATGTTGTGAAATGAATAGAAAATAGAGTCAAGACATTGACAAGGTTAGAAATAATGATTTGTATTTGAAATAAGATTTTTTTTACATCAAACTTTGCTTTCGTCAAAGAATCCTCCATTTGCAGCAATTACAGCATTGCAGACCTTTGGCATTCTAGCTGTTAATTTGTTGAGGTAATCTGGAGAAATTGCACCCCACGCTTCCAGAAGCAGCTCCCACAAGTTGGATTGGTTGGATGGGCACTTCTTTGAGCAGATTGAGTTTCTGGAGCATCACATTTGTGGGGTCAATTAAACGCTCAAAATGGCCAGAAAAAGAGAACTTTCATCTGAAACTCGACAGTCTATTCTTGTTCTTAGAAATGAAGGCTATTCCATGCGAGAAATTGCTAAGAAATTGAAGATTTCCTACACCGGTGTGTACTACTCCCTTCAGAGGACAGCACAAACAGGCTCTAACCAGAGTAGAAAAAGAAGTGGGAGGCCGCGTTGCACAACTGAGCAAGAAGATAAGTACATTAGAGTCTCTAGTTTGAGAAACAGACGCCTCACAGGTCCCCAACTGGCATCTCCATTAAATAGTACCTGTTAGAGCCTGTTTGTGCTGTCCTCTGAAGGGAGTAGTACACACCGGTGTAGGAAATCTTCAATTTCTTAGCAATTTCTCGCATGGAATAGCCTTCATTTCTAAGAACAAGAATAGACTGTCGAGTTTCAGATGAAAGTTCTCTTTTTCTGGCCATTTTGAGCGTTTAATTGGCCCCACAAATGTGATGCTCCAGAAACTCAATCTGCTCAAAGAAGTGCCCATCCAACCAATCCAACTTGTGGGAGCTGCTTCTGGAAGCGTGGGGTGCAATTTCTCCAGATTACCTCAACAAATTAACAGCTAGAATGCCAAAGGTCTGCAATGCTGTAATTGCTGCAAATGGAGGATTCTTTGACGAAAGCAAAGTTTGATGTAAAAAAAATCTTATTTCAAATACAAATCATTATTTCTAACCTTGTCAATGTCTTGACTCTATTTTCTATTCATTTCACAACATATGGTGGTGAATAAGTGTGACTTTTCATGGAAAACACGAAATTGTTTGGGTGATCCCAAACTTTTGAACGGTAGTGTATATATATATATATATATATATATATGTGTGTGTGTGTGTGTGTGTGTGTGTTATATATATATGTGTGTGTGTAGCTATATATATATTTAAATATGTAGATATATATTTGTGTGTATATATATGTATATGTACACTCACCGGCCACTTTATTAGGCACACCTGTCCAACTGCTCATTAATGCAAATTTCTAATCAGCCAATCACATGGCAGCAACTCAGTGCATTTAGGCATGTAGACATGGTCAAGACGATCTGCTGCAGTTCAAACCGAGCATCAGAATGGGGAAGAAAGGTGATTTAAGTGACTTTGAACGTGGCATGGTTGTTGGTGCCAGACGGGCTGGTCTGAGTATTTCAGAAACTGCTGATCTACTGGGATTTTCACGCACAACCATCTCTAGGGTTTACAGAGAATGGTCCGAAAAAGAGAAAATATCCAGTGAGCGGCAGTTCTGTGGGCGAAAATGCCTTGTTGATGCCAGAGGTCAGAGGAGAATGGCCAGACTGGTTCGAGCTGATAGAAAGGCAACAGTAACTCAAATAACCACTCATTACAACCGAGGTATGCAGAAGAGCATCTCTGAACGCACAACACATTGAACCTTGAGGCAGATGGGCTACAGCAGCAGAAGACCACACCGGGTGCCACTCCTGTCAGCTAAGAACAGGAAACTGAGGCTACAATTCGCACAGACTCACCAAAATTGGACAATAGAAGATTGGAAAAACGTTGCCTGGTCTGATGAGTCTCGATTTCTGTTGTGACATTCGGATGGTAGGGTCAGAATTTGGCGTCAACAACATGAAAGCATGGATCCATCCTGCCTTGTATCAACGGTTCAGGCTGGTGGTGGTGGTGTAATGGTGTGGGGGATATTTTCTTGGCACACTTTGGGCCCCTTAGTACCAATTGAGCATCGTGTCAACGCCACAGCCTACCTGAGTATTGTTGCTGACAATGTCCATCCCTTTATGACCAGTGTTCCCATCTTCTGATAGCTACTTCCAGCAGGATAAGGCGCCATATCATAAAGCTCGAATCATCTCAGACTGGTTTCTTGAACATGACAATGAGTTCACTGTACTCAAATGGCCTCCACAGTCACCAGATCTCAATCCAATAGAGCACCTTTGGGATGTGGTGGACCGGGAGATTCGCATCATGGATGTGCAGCCGACAAATCTGCAGCAACTGCGTGATGCTATCATGTCAATATGGACCAAACTCTCTGAGGAATGTTTCCAGTACCTTGTTGAATCTATGCCACGAAGGATTAAGGCAGTTCTGAAGGCAAAAGGGGGTCCAACCCGGTACTAGCAAGGTGTACCTAATAAAGTGGCCAGTGAGTGTATATGTGTGTGTGTGTGTGTGTATATATATATATATATATATATATATATATATATATATATATAGCAGCTATAGCAGCATCACCATCAGATCTTCCTTTATGTCACTCAGCAACCAGATTGCACACGCACACCACATGGCACAAAAACAACTAGAAGAGTTCACTCAATAGACGGCAGATCTCCGCCATGTGTATCTCCCCTTCTCCGGTGCTCCAACGTGGTGACAAACAACCCCTTTTTTCACCTGCTGGGAAAAGGGGTCCTTATGTGTTTAAATGGCGCAGTTTTCATGATATAAAATGAATGTAGTCAAAGGACTTTGATTCACTCGAAAGAAGTAAAAAAAAGGTAAGAAAACATAGCTCGTGATTTATTGTAACTACTGAGATGTTTTCCAGCTGTGACTGTGAATAATCCTACTCTTGAAAATGTATTTCTATAGAGAAGTTTTAACATTGGAGTCTATGGCACCTCCACGACTTATCTCCTCATGATGTCTGTTAAACAAGCATGGCGACGAGGTGACTAACGTTAATTATTTTTGGTTCTTCAGTGTTCTTCCAGTTCTCCTGTGCTGAGATCAACAGCCAATGACTTGCTGATTTGTGAAATATGATTGACATCTCGTTTACTTTCAACAGTCGTACCCTAACACACAATGGGCACTGTCGCTACCTCAGCTAAATCAACTGTGCACATGCGTGCAGCGATAGAGAGCAGCGTTGGTCGAGCGAGCTAGAGAGTGAATGAGGAGAGGGAGCAGCGATAGTGAGAACAAACGTTTTCCAAAAGTTTTTAACCACCTCAACTACGAGAGGTTCTTGATCATGCGGTCATAACTGTGCACAAATTGTTTTAGGCTGATAGGTCCAGTAGTTTGCTAGATTAGCCGTGGACAGACAGACACACGCAGCCAAACATATACCGCCTGGTGGAGATAACAAACAAACAAGTTTCAACAGTTGATGTTGTGTTCACAAGTCAATCGCGCAACTTCAATAAATTCAATAAAGTATAACTACAATATTATCAGTGCACTGCATTCAATTCAATAAGAAAAATGTCCACACCAACCTGGAGTTGATAGTCCACCTCACTTGAGAGCCTCGTGGCAGCCTTCTGTCACAAAACTCATCCAGTCATTTAGTTAGTTTGGGAAAACGTGTAAAAAATTGTAGACAATCCTACCAGATTCACAAAAAAAAACACCAAGTAGATCAGCAACAAGATCCTCAGTAGCTGTGAATGCGGCGGCAATTGCACTTGGTTTGCTCACAACCCACCAAAAGCTCAAGCTCAAAGTTGATGACGACACCGGGGATAGCACGGATACATCGCAGGGCCCTGGAGTGTTCTATCACTATACACAAACATTTGGCTGATGATACAGTCGCTCAAAGTTGTAATCAGTTTGCAGCTTCGGGCTTCAACAAAAGGCTAGCAATACAATCTAGAGCTGGTCCAAGGAGCTGTGCTGTGGTTAGATGACATAGAAAATCCCTGCTCAGCCCCAGAAGAAAACAAGTAATTGAAATCAAACACATTTCAGGCACACTTCAGCTTAACTATGAAAAACAAATTATGATTCTGATTTTGACAGGCCCAGCAGAGAAGGCCCTCATGGCCCTGATAGCCGACTGCTGGTTTTGACTTGAGAAGAAATATATCCTACCCGATGTGACCACTATCTCAGGTCAACCTTTCTCTCTCTCTCTGCATCTTCACCTGGGACTCCTCACATGTTGTCTCAGTTCATACACCGCAGACCCTCCAGGCCCCATTAACTACCACTAATGTTCGGTGCACATTACAAGACTCAGCAGGACTTCCAGTTGGAGAGCATATCAAATTTAAAGACTGCATTTTCTGAATCTTGTTGCTCTTCAGGTGTCACATGAGATGACGAGGAACATGATTCCCTCACAACTGTGGGTGCACAATATATCAATCAGCTTATCTCTATCAGCCAGTAATTACTTAAAAATGCATTATCAGTATCCAGACAGATATTGGGCGTTGAGCGAACGACAGGTTGCACTAGACCCTAGTAAGAAATGAAGGCCCTTTTCATATTTACAAGAACTTGTTTTCACTTGTTGTGACATTGTGATGGTAAGCATTTTGCAGGAAAGCTGTCAAGGATCGACCTGTTGCAGAACAAAAGCAAGAGCAAAGATACCTGAAAATGTTATACCAAAATAAATGTCACATAGTGTCTTCATTTGAGTTGAATTAGTTTCTGCTTATCTCCTTCAGATAATGCAGACACTTGGAAACAGTGTGGTGTGTAGTAATGAATCAGGACAGGCACTAATAAAGCAGTGATTTTTTAGATGTGTAGATCTGCACCAAGCATAGGCAATTTCCTCTGGTGGAAACCAAGACACACACATATGCTGTAGTATTTCAGCGAAACAAAAAATATCGGCCAAAATGAAATGGAAATCAGCACGTTATTAACAAAAATGTCAATATCTACACTTGGTCTTAGCCAAAAGGCCGAGAAGCGATGTCAATATCATGCATCCCTAACCACACCATTTCAAATCTCTGTTGGGTACCATGAGGCCACCTAATTTCGGTAGCCAATCAACCTGAAGCACATAGGAGAAAGAGAAGAGCGCACAAGGAGGTAAACAAAATGGAGAGCAAGCAGCTAGCGCTTTCTGCTGCTGGTACAGTACATCTCCTCCATTGTACAGAAAGGTAAACGAAGAGGATGCACCAAAAATGGAGCACACCACAATTGTTAGATCATAGACTATACTGGTTGATGACTCTTCACCAAGAATTGGAGGTAAAGAGGGGGTGATTCTGAAAATTGCTACAAAAACAACAACAACAAAATAAGTAAAACACAACATTGAAAACAGAGAAAATGGTGTTGCTTTTAGTTCTTTCTACCATGTTGCCTGATGGAAACCCAAAGGCAATCAGGAAGTCCATTCTTCAAACAGAACAGAACCAGACAGAAAGCACAGTGCATTTTTTGTGGTAATGTCATCATTATAATTAAATTAAGGATTTTCCACTGTTGTCCATCTGTTTTTGACATTCTTTGGTGCATATTAAGTATTTTGACTTTTTCTAAGAGCAATCAAGCATTTTATCGTCCTTGTTTGACAGTGCCTGCTTTCCATTACTACGTTCAAAAAGAAGAGAGGGCCATCGAGGTTTCAGCAGAGCACTAATGACACATTTAGTACTTGGATTTCTGACAAAATCAAGGACATGTTATAACCGCAGACAAGGACACATTTAAAGTCCACGATTCGGCCAGATGCTTGCTTGCGCTGGTCTGCTGTGTTCCAGATGGAAATGCTCTACAGTATATGCATTTGCATTCAGAGACCTCTTCCACCTTTCTCTTTTCATGCTACAGTTGGCAGATTAGTAACCTTGTACTATCAAGAATCATAATGCATCTGGAGGAGTTATGCCTTGTCTTTCAGCTGACTTGAGAATGCATCGCATGTACAGTAATTCTCCACTAATTATATGAGGGGTCAATAACTATGTGCAGTAGGCTGGCCTTGTGCTCCAGAGAGGCCACCCAATAACGGCAGAAGCCATAGGTTAAATCACTGCAACAGCTCATATTACCCTCAAATGTCCCAAAGCGAGACAATTATCTGCTAAGAGTAATACCAATAACTGACCCTACACTCTTGACTTTTTTTTTTTTGTAAGGTCTCTGAGCATATATGAGGAAAAAAGCTGTTTATTGATAGACATAAGCTGTATCAGTATACTGGCATTAATGCTTAGATAGATATTTTGCAACACAGCAAGAAGATTCAGGATTTGATCCAAGATACTGTTTGTGGAATTTGCATGTTTTGTGCGGCTTCCTGTTCGATTCCTTTTGAAACTCTTTCCTCAGACTAGGAAAGCAAATTGCATGTGGGTGAGAATTGCAGTGTGGGTGACTGTGAGTGTGGGCTGTGTACTGGACTGGCAAGCTATTCAGGTTGTGATGGTGCATATAGTCTTCTTCTTTCGGCTTGCTCCCTGCCACCCAGGGGTCACCACAGTTGACATGACAGCCTCAATCGGTACTCTGTGAGGACACAGCACCGATGGCGGTCTTGTCAATCCGCATAATGATTTAGCAAAATTTCACATCAGATGCCCTTCCTGACACAACCACTAACCCTGTGGACGGGGGCACAGGTAAAGCGCTGGATGCCATCCCAGTATTCATGTCATGGACTTGCGCCCATGCCTGTCGTCATAGTGCATATAGTCAATGGATGAATATGTAGATGTGTTTTATTGTATTATGAATACAATAGAAATATTAAGACAATCAAACAATCGAAGATCACGACAGAACATGTAGACAGTAGTTCATATGATATAGCCTAATACACAAAGTTGTAGTGAAAGCATTACCAAACTATACAAATGTACTTGGCAGTTTGCAAAATAATGATTTATGTACACAGGCATCCCCCAATTAGTGCTTACCTCTACTTCCTCTGACAGACGGCATCCCACCGAGAGAATGGAGAGCAGCTTTGATGCAACTTAAAATGGATGATACTGGTTTTGTAAAAGGGCATACTGTAGTTAAAACAAAGGTAAAGGATGAAAAGTGTTGTTCAGGAAAACTGTAAAACAGATTCACGCTGTGCTGAAGAGCCGGAGGGCAATTTCCTCTGCTAAAACCTAAAACTGACTTCATAAGTCCTGTCTTCTGGCAACAGTATGGAAAACTACATTTAGAACTTACAAATAAACCATCAATAGGCAAACTGATGTTTGCCCAGAAGTAGATAAGTTATTTAGCTAGTCTCAGCCAAAGTGTCTGTGAGACTGCTTTCCATCTCCAAAGACGGCACTTACTGAATCCTAATAAGCTGTCTGGCCTTGGTCAGACTGTTTAAACTGTATCTGAAAATCTTGCACGCAGTTGTATGAATGTGTGCCTTGTGTTTGTGTGTGTGTGTGTGTGTGTGTGTGTGTGTGTGTGTGTGTGTTTGAGAGAGAAAGTGCGCTCACATGCATATGTCTTGAGTTTTGAGGGGAATAATCAACAGCTCAGCCAGCAGAAAGTGCAGGCTCGCAGGAATAGAGATTCCTGTGTTATGATGAGCCCAAAATGCAGGTGAAATAGAAGTCTCTCATCTGATCCTTACTGTACTCTGAGGAAGCTGTTACCATGTTGTCAGAATGGGTGAGAAATAGGGACGTTGATATTGATTTGGTGCAAAATCGCAATATTGAGTCGTGATGATTCTGATATTGCAGCATTGCCACTGAATCGCAGTATTGAAGCACGTGGAGTAGATGCTGGGAAGAGGTTTGATGTAATGATTTCTACTTCTCTGAATATTTGACTTCGAATTGTTTTGATGTTTACTCAGGAAAGCATACTCATCTTTTAAGCCTTTGTAACACATGGCTGTTATGATCAGTAGAGGTGGACCCAGACACACAGTGGAATTAAGTAATGTAGAAGGGGTTTATTTTAGGAATAAAGGGTCATGGGAATGGCAGGCAAGGCAGAATGTAGGGAGGCGACGACAGAGCTGAGCTGAGCAGGACGGACGGACAAGGAAGTGAGCTTTGCTGGCAAAGGACAAGAGCACAGGCGGGCACAGGAACTGGAAATTAGTGATCCTGGAAGCACAAGGACACACAGTAAATACAGGTAACACAAACAACATGAGGAATAACTCTGAATATACAATTGCAGTGTGGCTTTAGAGAAAGCAGGGTGCGGAGAGAGGAGGTGTGGTATTGTATGAGGAAGTCAGGAGTTGCAGAGAAGTATGTAGGAGTGGTGCAGGATATGTGTGAGGGAAGTGTGATAGTGGTGAGGTGTGCAGTTGGAATGACAGATGGGTTCAAGGTGGAGGTGGGATTATACCAAGGATCCTTGATATAATCCCACCTCCACCTTGAACCCATCTATCATTCCAACTGCGTACCTCACCACTGTCACGCGTCCCTCACACATAGCGCAAGGCACTCTTCCCTCTGGTGCTAATAAAAACAACAAATGTCAAATCCCAATACCCTAGTGCAGTGACGGGGACACTGCTGTAGGAGATGCCGTCCTTCGGATGAGATGTTAAACCAAAGTCCTGACTTACTGTGGTCATTAAAGTTCCCATGGCACTTATCGCAGAGTAGGGGGTTCCCCGGTGTCCTGGCAAAATTCCCAACCTGGCTCTCTCCATCTGGCCACCTAATCACCCCCCCCCCAATCTAATTGGCTCAATGATTCCTCCCGCTCCACATCGAGCTGGTGTGTGGTGAGCATTCTGACCCAAAATGGAAGTCGTGCATCACCCAGGTGGGTGCTGCACATTGGTGGTGGCTGGAGGTGAGTCACCCCCTTCACTGTGAAGCGCTTTGGGTGTCTAGAAAAGCACTATAGAAACGTAATGATTATTATTATCATTATTATTATTATTATTATTATGTTCATCATAACCTTACACATTACCATAATCTATCATTGAATTCTGTTTTTTTAATCTATTTTTAAAAATCACTCAAGTTTATGTCTTTATTGAGTTACTGGATGGAAGAAAGCTACACACAAGAAAACATCAATAGTTGTTAGTTGTTGGTTTTTTTTTGTTTTTTTTTGCAAAGTTTAATTTTCCATGATTATGCAGGCTGGGGTCATTTGGACAAACTAGCATCTCAAGTGTTGCTCTAATAAATGGTCATAAACTCTGATAAAGTGCAGCAGAGATTAATTAGATTCCCTCATATCTACACTGGGGGTTCCCGTACAGCGGCTCGGCCTAAAGTCACGGAGTCATCTCCCCGTGGGGTTTCACGTTTTGCCAAATGAAAACACTCAAACATCCCAGCAGCAATGCGCTGTATCCCTCTGCTTTGTTAAATTGGCTGTCAGGGACAAAAGACTTGGTTCTTTGTCTGTCGAATAGTATGATTTGAATAGGCATGTGATGCAGTTTGAAGCTGCGGACGCCGTAAGCCACTTTATCCACAGCCTTGTCAGAGCACTTTGCGCTTCACTGTTCATTACAACACAGCCTGCCACGGAGCGAGCTCAACACTTCTCCTGGGCTACAGAGCTGACGGGAAGAAAATCTCGCCATTTCTCTGGAAATGTCCGCATCAGGCACCGAAACGTTGAATCCAGCACAAATCCAGCAGCAGCGGGGCTTTTATAAAAGTAAGACACATATCACATCTCATCCAAACAAAAGCAAAAACAAGATGTCTGCCACGGCCTGAATTATCCGGTAGTTTGTCCATGTAAAAAGATCGGGGCCAGCACCTTTTGTTTTTCTAGAGCTTCTCGCCCATTAACTGCTGTGATTAATTGCCTTAACTTGCTGCTGTGCCAACTTCTGATTGAAATCACAGCTGTAGGCCCAAAGATTGGACAAACCTTGGAGGAGTGAAGACGGGAATGTTAATGACTGGAAGGCCATGCCGCCACTTCACAATATCCACCGATAACATCCTGACGAGATGATGAAAACTAGATGGGAAGGAGAGCAGGGAGGTAACAAAGATGAGGGCGATGAGGATGAGGAGGACACAGCAAGAATCACGTGTAACCATGGCTTTTCTAATAACGCCATTTAATACCATTGTGTGGTATTGTTCTGGGATAGCATCATGGATCATGTCCGTGATATTAAGTTGGTGTCTGTTTCTATGTTTCTCGTGTTTGCAATCTCCTTTATCTTCACTTTTCCCACAGTGCATTCGTTTCACACCCAACCCATTCTCTCGCGCTCTCTCTCTCTCTCTCCTTCCGCTCTTCTTTTTTTCTGAGACTGAGTATTCTGAACTTGCTTTTAAACTGTCACTATGTTTTTTTCTTGTTTTTTGTTTGTTTTTTGTTTTGTTTGTTTGTTGACTGGCACAGTATGCTTTTCCATTTATGTGCGTTGTGATTTAATTTGCATGAATAAAGGCAGCAGAGCATGGACCTTAGAAAAGACGGGAGGCAACATAGTGTGGCGTTAGTTATGCAGGAAGTTAGAGGGCATATGGGTTGTTGAATAATTACACTGAATTATCAGGTATATAAATGTGGAGGGGATTAATATTTCATGCATCTCTACATGATAGGTACGATGTATCATACCTCGTATTAAGGCTAATGAATATAAGCCTGCAGATGTAAAGCTCCAGGCAAGGTCAGGTCGGGCAAATAAAATTGTGATACACTAGGTTCTGCATAATGTGCCCCTTTTAAGATCACTGGGGGGAATACGAAAGGTGTTTGAGAGCTCTGATCCTTGTACATGAGAGCAAACATAACTCTATCAGTAGTGACACCCTGGAGGGCATCCTATTATTCTGGCCATTTCCCTCTTCAGCCCACTCAGCTGCTCCCAAGGACCTTACGAATGCCTCGATATTTTGGCATTCATGCTCCAAGCTAATTAGTTTTGCCTATCTGAATACCCAGCGAGAAAGGCTAATGATTTTAACAAGCCGTTTTGTGCTGCTTACCAATTTAGGAGCCTTTTTTCCCTCCCCGTACAGTTTCATAGGCCTAAAATTGATGAGTCATACGCACAGAGGTGCAGTACCAACACCATCTCATCTCACTACTTCATATATTTAAGACTAGAACCACCAAGGCCGTCATTTTGACGGTTTTGGATTTTCAAAGTTTAATAACTTTGTGGGGGGAAAAAAGATGCAGACCTGCCACTCCGTGAATGCTCAGTTGCATATGTTTGCATTAAAATGAGTTTTAGATCAACTGCACAAATAAAGTTATAAGATCTACCTAAAACGACCATGAGCCGTCAAAATGACAGCTCGTAATTTGCGCGTGATTGTGCGTGTTGTGACATGTGTTGGTCGCATCATTTCCTTCATGAAGTTCATTGCTCTGTCCTAGGAACACACTATCATTCTCCAGTACAGAGTAATAGTCTAAACTTGATTTTTGATTATTGCCAACATGTGTGGGTACAGCCACCGTTTCAGATGCACCATGACTACCACCGAGGCGTTGCAGTATTTACAGACGTTGGACAGTGGCGATTTTTAATTGTTTGAAAAATAGTATTAAAAGTTATTAAAATGTTAATTTTGGCGTCAGTCATTTCTTAACAGACATACTAACATATGCAATGCATTAATAGCTCAACTGGGTATTGACTGAACATAGAGTTGAAAAACAGTGGGCGGTCATTTTGATGGCCCATGGTCGTTCTAGTAGTTTTAAAGTTCTGGTAGTTGTTTGGGACTGTTTCAATGGTTATTTTCCGTTTTTTCTTTACATTTCCTTGTTACGTTTGTTCGATTAGCAATATGTATTTTCCGTTTTGTTTTTCAGGTAATATTTTCACTTTTTCAATTTTGCTATTCAAGTTCAACCATGTCTGTCTGAAGTTTAAATTGTTTAAAAATAGTGTTATAGTTGTTAAATGTTAATTTTGGTGTCAGTCATTCCCTAACAGACATACTAACGTATGCAATGCATTAATATCTCAACTGGGTATTTATACAGAATATAGAATTTAAAAACCAGGCATCATTTTGACCACCCATGGTCGTTTTAAGCTGTTGACAAAGTAAGGGACAATCCACAAACGGATGTGTGTTAGAGGATTTTAAGGCATGATGAGGAGGCAAAGAACCTCCCTGCGCTTCCTGTCGAGCGGTTGCCTCTGAAGTTTGTTAAAATCCATTAACGCACACCTTGGAGTGGATTATCCTGCTTAATGCGGTCACCCACCAAAGAATTAAAATAAAAGCATTCACTTATTTATGTATGTATTTATTTATTTATTTATTTATGTTTTGGACTCGGACTCAAAAAGTTATGAAGCAAAAGTTAGCCACAAAACTAACTTCAGTTTGCTTGCTACTGACTCAGCTTGTTGCCATAGTTACAGTGTATGAATTTAGAACAGTGAATATATGGTTGTAATACACACCCTCCAGCCAATCAGAAATGATTATACCATAACCATGGTATAAGAATCAGTCAATATATGACGTTAACATATAGTTCCACTTAGTAACTTTTCTGCTCATTAGGGACCTCTGTGGCCACAAGTGGTAACTGCACCACAGTTTGAGCACATTTTGACCCCAATGCATTCTCATCCCATGGCGACGTTCATTGACTCGGATATATGATGTGCAAGAAGACCCATTGGGGTCTGCATAGAGACTTTGGGGGGGGGGGGTTCCACAGACTCCGTTGTTAAACTTCTGCCCTGATTTATGAATATTATTGACAAACAGGTTAGGTAGTGGGGAAGTTTAGGGTTAAGGTTAGGTAGTGGGGAACTTTAGGGTTAAGGTTAGGTAGTGGTTAGCCCACGTCTCACACAGGTGCTGAAGGGGACTTTCTACGTCAATATATATTAGCTTTTTCAATAGCATCAGTATATGACACAGACGGACGAGGGTGGGTTGGCAATAGGGGTGCAATAGCTTGTTTTCCAGGGATAAATATAAAACCCACCAGAATCCGTTCTCTACACTGGAGTTACGAATCTAAAAACAACAGAGAGGTTGTTTTTGTTTTGTCTTTTCAATTCCTATTCCTATTGTCAAGCAGCTGTTTGTTACCGCTGATTCATCTCTGAGCTGTGGCTGCTGCAGAAGAACCAGACCCCACTCGTAGAATAGGGCATTTACATTGCCTAGTCAATCCCATGCTGCTGCCTCTCTCAAATTCCCTTTCTTCCTTTTTTCTTCTCGTTCCTACAATCCTTCCCTCCAGTCTTTTTACCTTCCCCTTCCACCAGCACCATGCATCTCCATATCACACTCGACTTGACCCTATAAAGCCTAAAGAATTGCTTTCCCAACACGGAAACCCCGCAGAGCGCTTTTCTTTCCTTATACAGTCCCGTGCTGCCGACTCCCTCGCCGGACCTCATTTCTTTCCCTCCTCTTCGCCTCTCTCCCTCCCTGTTGCTCCCCTCTATCATTAACCCCCTACTCGCCACCCTCACATCCTCTATTTCCTTCCTCCCTTCCTTGCTGTCTGCTCTCGTTCACATACCTCGGGTGTCCTCAGCACAAGCTTCTTCCTCATCCCACATGCACACACACACACATGCACGCACACACACACATGCACACACACACACACATGCACACACACTTTCCTTTATCGCCCAATATGTCCATATTTTTTGTCTATTTCCATGCAATCAAAAGAAGAATGAGAAAAATAACTTTTGGCTGTTAAGAAAAGACCTGCAACCATCTTCACTTCCTTCCTTATCACTCCGTAACTTCTTTCGTACCCATTTTATCTTGATTTATTTTCTACCTCGCCATTCAACTTAACAGAAAGCAACAAGAAGATTGGGAACTGTGAGTGTGAGTGTGTGTTTGTGTGTGTGTGTGGTTGTGTGTGTGTGGCCGTAATGGTTCTAATACACCCGCGCGCTCTCTCTGTCTCTCTCTCTTTCTCTTTCCTCTACCCTTCATTCCCTCATAGGTGAAATCCTTTCATTCTTTCTGCTCTGCCCTTCCTTCCTTCCTGGTTTCTCCACATGTTGCTGTGTCCCAGCTGATTTTATCCCCTGTTAGCGATGATCAAATGCTCACCAGGTGGAAAGAAATGCTATTCCACATCATCGATCCAACCTGAAGGCTTATACTGCTCTCGCCTTCCTTCCTTCCTCTCCTCTCCTCTCCTTTTCCTCGACTCTCATCCCTCTTCTCCAACTGGATCCCATCGAGGCTGTCCTGTCTGTTAACTCAGTGTGTGTGTGTATATGTGTGTGTGTGTGTGTGTGTGTGTGTGTGTGTGTGAGAGTGACAGACAGAGAGAGGTTGTGTTTGAATACCTATACTACAGCCATATATATATATATATATATATATATATAGCGTTTTTTTCCGAAACCGTCAACGCTTTTTTTCCTGTATCCATGTTGATATATATATATATATATAGTTTTGTGTGTCACTCATCAGCTGCCAATATGGTTAAACAACAAAGAAAAAACACACAGCCAATAAATACTACGTTGGCCCGCGTTTCCTACATCTATTTTAATATTCCACTCATTTGTTGATCACTTTTATAAACACCATTGATGGTTTCAAGGGAAAAAAACGCTATGTACATATATATATATTTATTGCATAGTATCTTTTTTGTGGATTTTTTTCTCCCTTTGTCTCCCCAATTGTATCTGGCCAATTACCCCACTCTTCCGAGCCATACTGGTCACTGCTGCGCCCCATCTGCTCATCTGGGGAGGGCTGCAGACTACCACATGCCTCCTCTGACATGTGGAGTTGCCAGCCACCTCTTTTCACCTGACAGTGAGGAGTTTCACCAGGGGGACATAGCACGTGGGAGGATCACGCTATTACCTCCAGTTCCTCCTTCCGCCCCCAAACAGGTGCCCAACCAACCAGAGGAGGCGTTAGTGTAATGACCAGGACACATAACTCACATCTGGCTTCCCAACCGCAGACACAGCCAGTTGTGTCTGTAGGAGCTCCCTACCAAGCCGGAGGTAACACGGGGATTCGATCCCCGTGTTGGTAGGCAATGGACTAGGCCACCACGCTACCCGGATGCCCCGCATTGTACCTATTTTGAGTATACTATGTTTAGAGTATGGAAAAATGGAATGTACTAAAAATGCCAAGATGTATACCAAAAAAAAAAAATCTGATAAGAATTGACTGGACACTGCTGCAGAACTAAATGACAACCTTGCCTATTGACTTGACTTGCGTGGTTGCCACTGAAATATAGGTTGTGTGAGGCGTACTCACTTAGCATCACTTATGCTGGTTGACTGAGGATAGTTGACTAGAATCACAAGGCATACTAAAAGCGTTTTAATGGGACAAAACATCCTAAACAGTATGTAGCACTGTTAGTGTGCAGTACATCGTACGTAGACGGGTACTCAGATGCAGCCATAGAGAGAAAGAGAAGGTGTGTGAGAAAGACGGCAGAAGCCAGAAGATGTTCTCTGCTGTGCGAGTGTGAGTGTGCATACAGTGAGTGTGTGTGTGTGTGTGTGTGTGTGTGTGTACATACCTACTCTCTTGCATGTGGGTGTTGGCCTGCCTTCACTCGTGTGTTTGCACAGAACAAAAGAAAAGTAAATCGTACAAACAGTGCACATTGCTAAGGCCTGTGCACCAAAGCTGTGCTGGGACATGACTCCACGCTGGAGGAGGAGAGGAGAGAGCGCTGCCCCTGAAACCATAACTAGGCCAGAGGAAATTTCAGAGAAATTGATTAGCATTCGAACAGGCTTGGGGGAGGGGGGGCAGTAAATGAATATTTATCAAGAAATGTCTTCCAGGGGCTGGCACATAGACAAGACCCCCAAGGCTCGGGAGAAACAAAGGAAGACAGACGGCGATGGAGAGACAGAGATCAGGGAAGACCAACAGACAGAAATGGTGGGAACTTTTTTTTTTTTTTTAAGAAAGACAGAAATAGGTGTGGAGAGGTAGAGAGGAGTAAAGGCGAAAGAGTGACTTACAGATAGACGGAGGGAGGGAGACAGCCGGGCAGACACGGAGTGAAGGGTGGAGCTAAGAGGTAAGCTATGTTAACAAATCCACAGGCTGTACCCTGCCATTATCACACTACCGTATGAATAGATATGGGCTTTGACTTGACTGCTCAGAGGGTCATTTGAGAAGTACCCTGTGTGTGTGTGTTTGTGTGTGTGTGTGTGTGTGTGTGTGTGTGTGTGTGTGTGTGTGTGTGTGTGTGTGTACATCTGTATGTGTATTTTGTATGCTTGTGAACATGATTGTGTGTTATAGTAAGTGTATGTGTGTGTGTGTGCGTGCGTGCGTGCCTCCGTGTGTGTGTGTGTGTGTGTGGTTTCACACACATCACCTTGCCCAGGGATGTTTTGTTCATATTTTTCCTTGGTGGTATCCCTGGGGTGTGTCCTTGCATTGATTAGCTGGATCCACAGGCACATGGCTGGAATCAGAGCTGAGCAGCAGAGTGGAACGGCACAAAGCATATACATACATATATTTATATATATTTATATATACATATATATATATATACATATATATATATATATATATATGTGTGTGTGTGTGTGTGTGTGTGTGTGTGTGTGTGTGTGTATATATATATATAGAGAGAGAGACGGAGAGAGAGAGAGAGAGAGAGAGAGAGAGAGAGAGAGAGAGAGAGAGAGAGAGAGAGAGAGAGAGAGAGAGAGAGAGAGAGAGAGAAGGGGGGGGATAAAAAGGAATTTTATGTTACAATGTCAAATCCATTGTGCTCAAAAAACACACAGAGAAAGAGAATTGACTGGAAGCAACACTGAAGCTGTGGCCTATATTTTCCCCTTGAAAAACTAGTGCACTAACCACAGCTAGAGGTTAATGAGTGTTTTGTTGTAAGGCAGTTTTTGTTATAATAAGACGCTTTTCCCAAAGCAGAGATAGCGACTCAAGCAGCCGTGCAGATTCACAGCAATAGTAAGACCGAACTGGAAACACGAATGCAAACCGCGATCCCCTGTCCTCTAGGAGGGTTTTTTTTTTCTTGTGTCACTGAACGAGTGCTTTCAAAAATGTTAAATCATAGTATCTGTGAAAGGCAAAATCTGCTAAAATATGCGATAGATTTTGTGTCTAATGTCATTCTGTTTATCTACAACCTTACATTTGCCTTGACTGTTCACACTTGTGCTGTTATGTAAGTGACGGCTCATGTTTAACGTAACGATACTTCGCGAGATGCTAAATTCCCAATACAAATATGTGACGATTCATATATTTTATCCTCTTTCAATGTTGTATTCTTTAAATTGTGTACACACAACATCCATTGCACGTTGCCCATCTTGGGAGAGAGATCCCTCCTCTGTTTCTCTCCCTGAGGTTTATTCCTATTTGTTCTCCCTGTTAAAGGAGTTTTAGGAAGTTGTTCCTTATCTGATGCGAGGGTCTAAGGACAGGATGCTGTGTTGCTGTAACGCCCCCCTGAGGCAAATTGGTAATTTGTGATAATGGGCTATACAAATAAAATTGACTTGACTTGACTTGACGATTCAAATCGGTGAGATGAAATATGAATCGCGATACACTTTCTGAACAGCAGAGGCCGCTATCTAATTTTGATGTCGCTTGTTCAACGTCCTACGTCATCACTCACATCAGTAGCTGTATCAAGATGTATAGACAAGGGCGCCTGGGTAGCATAGTGGTCTAGTCCGTCGCTTACCAACACAGGAGTCGCCGGTTCGAATCTCCGTGTTACCTCCGGCTTGGTCGGGCGTCCCTACAGACACAGTTGGCCGTGTCTGCGGGTGGGAAGTCGGATGTGAGTATTTGTCCTGGTCGCTGCACTAGCGCCTCCTCTGGTCGGTCGGGCCGCCCTCCAGATTGTCAGAGGGGGTTTAGCAGCGACCGGGATGGCTTAAAAAGAGCGGGATAATTGGCCAGATTCAATTCGGGAGAAAATTGGAAAGAAAAAAAAAGAAGGTGTATAGACAATGAATGTCCTTTACATCACAGCCAAAGTTAAGAAATGGATTAATTTCATATTCATAAAAACATTGTCAAAATACCTACTGCAGTAAGTAACCCAGTGATATCTCATTACCTTGATATGGCTCGAATCGCAACATGGCAAAGCCAATGGACAAACAAAGGGCATCAGGAAAATAAGCCATTTACTGTACATTTCTGCAGGCCTCAAGGCTAAGCATACAGTATGCTTATAAAGTAATGTTATGTATATTAATTTAAGACAAACATTGCTTGATTAAAAAAAAGGTGTCAAGACATGGCGGCTGCAGGTGGGTCATCGTGAATGTCAAGAGACGTCAGCTTCTGCCTGCAAATGTAGTTATGCTGATATTCCTTAAAAAAAAACATGCAAATTCCAAGCTAGGAACACAGGCCAACCTTAGAAATAATAGAATAAAATTATTTAATTTGATAAAAAAAATAAGATGAGAAAATTATTTTGTAGATTTTTGTCTGAGAAATAAAGGAATCTTTTTCAGTCGTAATTTGTGCTCGTTTTGTTAAGTAAATCGTGATAAAATCATATCTTGAACCCATTATCACAAAGTTTTTATTATTATTGTTATTGTTGTTATTGTTATTATTATTATTATCATCATCATCGTGGATGGTATTGAATTGTGAGCTTAGTGTATCGTTACATCCCTACCTGCCGGCTCCAGAACAAGACAAGTTTGCACCAGAGACACAGTTAAGAGGCTTCATGATAAGCTGACATGACATTTATAGATACCGACATGCTTTATAAGCTATTAACTTCATGTACCCGTACTTAAGCCATGTAGTAAACTTCATGATCACATGTCATTATACTGGTTTATTACACATTAAGAAGACATTTAGATTCCACAACCAACATATGTTTGGCCTAACATGAGTTTGGGACAGGTTTTGGAGGAAGTTAAAGCATCTCATAGAGGTATTTGTTGGGATCAGCCTTTCACCACGCACAAACATGGAGGCTGCAGTGGCAAACTGAATGGTCTTTTTTGTTGTTTGTTTGTTCGTTGTTGTTTTTTATTGTCGGTATCTTTATTGTTATTGTTACATAGATAATAAAATAAACACACAGGCCTTTTCTGCCATATTGAATTTATCTGTGCATGTTATTGTCAGCAAATGTCATGCATTCATACATGGGCGCTGTCTTGCACAGCCCAAGTCTCCTGCAGCCGCCGGGCGCCCCCTGTTTAGCATGTGCAGCTCAGTCCCCCTGCTGCGTCAGGGTAGAGCATTTATCTTTGCAGTTCAGACTTTTTATTTCTAATCTCAGGATCCATCTCGCAGCTCGCCGCCAGGTCACAAGCCTGCATCTGAGGCTCGCGAGCCACGGCGCCGTCTTCACTCTGCCTCGTGAAGAAGCCGAAACAAAAATGTTCGACACTCCGCTCAAGTGAGTGCTCTTGATCATAATGGACTCACAGTCCATCATCGGATGATCTGACAATATAATATTACCTATACGGCGTAATGGACTTTTACAACCAGCATTATCACACTGGATGGTTTTGTCCTTTCAAATCATTATCATTGAGAGCAAAGAAAAATTAGTTCTCCCATCACATGAAATGGGAACTCAGATTAAATGAGCCCCCCCCCCCCCCCTCCGTGCACACACGCGCACGCGTGTGTGTGTTTGTGTGTGTGTGTGAGAGTGTGTGAGTGGTGTGAAGGGGGCGGGTGATCAACTTCCTTATCTTCTCCATTGGGTAATGAGGCGAATCACATTAGATGAATGGATAGACTGACTAATCGCATAAAGCCTGTTAATTGGATGCATATTGTCATGGCTAAACTATCATAGCATCATAAACTGGTGCTGAGGAGGGTGTTGGGTGGCTCTATTCTGAGGTTGCATTAGTAACACATGAAAGCAAATAGGCATGACAA